>NC_056741.1:284716434-284961434 GCF_019279795.1 Protopterus annectens | reverse complement strand
TCAGCCTATGCACATCTGAAGTGTTAACATAAGGGACTTAGACTGTCAATGCATTTCAGACTGCCTTTTATTAGTTGAATATTGCATTTTGCTCAAAGCATAGATAAACTATTCCTGTAGACTTGAAGTGTCTCTCTTATTGCTAAAGATTGATACACATACTAGAGAAACTATATCTATATCTATGTTTATATCTATATGTCTATATGTATCTTTCCATCTATCTATATGAATGCATATAGCTGCATGTTAGGATATACTCTCCTGACAATGAAATACTCTATTAGCGCAGAAAATATAAAGTAAAAATATACTACAAATCTTGAGTTAAGCTTGTACCAGGAATACAATATATTGGGAAGAGGCCAGAAATGTACATTCAGGCTTCTCTAACATAACCTTGAGATGTATAATAATGTTTATGCTTCTATTTGCTCTTCTCATAAATAACAAGTCATCACTGCATGTGAGAAGAAAATGATTGGTAAATTGTGTTTTATTAGTGATGAAACATATCTTCATCTGACATTTTTCAAGTAGTGAAATTGCTAGAGTTTCCCCAGCTGCTTGTATAAATTTAGTTCTGCCTTAAAGTGATAAAAGAGTGAAAAGTAAGTCAAGCACTTTAAGTGTCAGATACAATAGTATCAGCTATTTTAATACTACGAGTCTTGGCAAGAGTTTATTTTGCATAAGCAGGGACCTGTCAAACTGTAACAATTGCAATAGCTTATTTATATGGTAGTTGGTAGGGTTTATATTTCAAGTCCTCCAGTGGTCTTTTTAATGCATTTTTTTAGCCCACATATGAAAAGGATATATATTTTCTAGCATAGGTTATCCACTGTCCATTTTTCCTAAAAGGATATATATTTTTTTAGCATAGGTTCTCCACTGTCCATTTTTCCTAAAAGGATGCATATTTTTAACATAAGTTCTCCACTGTCCATTTTTCCTAAAAGGATGTATATTTTTTAGCATAAGTTCTCCACTGTCCATTTTTCCTAAAAGGATATATATTGTCTAGCATAGGTTCTCCACTGTCCATTTTTTTCTAAAAGGATATATATATTTCTAGCAGAGGTTCTCCACGTCCATTTTTCCTAAAAGGATATACATATTTTAGTATAGGTTCTCCACTGTCCATTTTTCCTAAAAGGATATATATATTTTAGTATAGGTTCTCCACTGTCCATTTTTCCTAAAAGGATATATATATTTTAGTATAGGTTCTCCACTGTCCATTTTTCCTAAATATTTCACATTAGTAAGTACACCCCCTTTCTGTCCTTGCCTAACTACACATTTTAACATAAGTTTTACCTCACGTCCATCTCAAATGTTTTCCTCTTGCTAAGTCTGCTGCATTCTTCATTATACCATTTTGGCATCCGTATTCAAACCGGGCAAAAATGAAATACACTGATGCTTCAGTATTAAAAAAAATATCATATTTATGATGCTGACAGCAAGCAGTCTTCATATGCAAAAGGGTACAGATTCAACATCTACCATTGCAGCAGGGCCAGTGGGATATAAAATACTTAGTACCAAGTTCCTTAAAGCTGAGCTGTATCAAGGAATTGTTAATTTTAGCTTGTAAGCAGTGAATAGCAAGCAGTTAATTATGTACTGAGCCAATGAAGTTTCTGCACTTAGGCTGGCTTTTTTGTAAGTCATAATTAAATAACTACGTATTCCTTTTCACTGCAGCTGGACATAAAGCTGATAAAGTCTTGCCTTGCTTTAACAGATAAAATAATATTTTTTGTAATGTTCAAGAGCTATTGAGTTCTTATTTTCTTACATTTGTAGCACTCTCAGACAGGATATTAATATGAAAAAGTAGTTACATTACAAAAGCTACCTAAAAGTGATCCCTTTTTAATGAGAAATACAGAGACAGCAGACACTAGGCACCTGCACTAAAATCTAAATGAATTATTCCAGCTCGCTAACACATCTGAAACCACATTTCATCAGCACACAGTAACAGTTAAGATCATTGCAGAAATATTAACCCTGTATTTATTATACCGTTTTAGATTAATTTAAGTTCCAGACTAGATGGTATCTGTTTTGAATGTCTTTGCCAGCTTTTACAGCTTAAGGAGTATTCAGATAACTCTGCAGTTCAATACCTGTGAATGGAACTATGTTTTATTGATCATTTCATAAGGATAATGTTACACTTATTAATCTGATTATGACATGGCCAGTAATAATCTACAATATTCTCTGTAGCATGATCTTTGGTATTGGTACTGTCTTCAGTATTATTCAAAAATACTGTGAACCATGTGCATGGAATTATATACATAATGAAATACATAAAAATATAAAAATGAACATATTTCCTGCAGTATGGCTCCAGCCAGAAATTAGTTTTTTAGTCATGGTAAAATGAAATTTCAGCCTACCACTTGCAGTCAATATGGAACAAATTATCTGCACTGATTTTCCATTGTTAAATGGGTGGGCATGTGGCACTTCTGTGTACACTACTGTAGAGAAAATGTAGGTTAGAGGTCAGACTAAGAAAATATGATCGAGCTTACTAGGTACAACAGGAATGGAATTGGTTCTTATTATTTTCGCTTACACACACGTCGTTCTTTACAATCACGTAGTATCATATCGCACATGTCTGAGAACTTTGCAAGCAGCAGGAAAAGCAGGATTTTGTATGCATGTGTAAGTAAGAGGCGACACCTCTTCATAAGTATAGAGTGCAACACCCACATAGAAATGGCCACCCTATAATTTAAGCAACCACTGAGTGTTAATTTCCAATTTGTTACCATAATTTTATGATATGATTCAGAATGTGACACATTTTCACTCTTCTGATCAACAGGGCTCTTTAGATTTGTAGGACGATATTATGAAATTCACAGCAAGTGGGAACATAACATTTTCAGAACATGCCTTTTGCATGGTTCCCCTAGGGAACAAGGCACAACATGTTAGAAATGCTTGCCTTGAAATCTTGTAATCCTGCCTTGTTCATCTTTCTTGCTTTCTGCAGGCTTGTGTGAAAGGGACCTAGGTTATATTCTCAGATATCAGGGTCAAGCTGAGCTTTTGATGAAGACGTTGTGGTGAGATTAAGGGATACCCATTATGACTCACCTCAGGGAGTGCACTGCAAGACGGCAGGTGGACGACAAACAAGGGCAGTGATCTAATTAGGGCTTACCCATGGTAGTCGGGCCATTTCCAGAGGCACACAATCCCAATTTTTTCCCACAATGAGCTCTAGGTGGGTGGAGTTCCTTTCTAGCTCTGAATGGATAGGAGTGCTGGAAGCTGATGTCTTATGAACGGTGAATTGAGACCTCATGTTCTCAGCAGCTGTTTAAGGAATTGCCTTCCACCCTCTGTGCTGCCTTTGTAATGAATTTAGTTCTGAGCAGGGGCAAGTGACTGACAACTTTAGTCACTGAGGCCTAGTACAGGCGAACAAAGCTTTACTTTTCCAAACTGAGAGCAGTTAAATGCTTGTAAATGCAGGGGATATCTATGAATATCACATGTACATTTTGTTTCCTTTTATCCTCAGGATGGTGAAAATCCTGTTGCTACTTCCTTTTGTATAAACCCATGAAAAAGTATGTGTTTGCATGTGCATGATGGCAGTTCTGGCAGACTTCCACACAGTTGTTCCTATAAATTTCTGTACATAATTATTTGCATTACTATTCTATATACACAATAACTTGAGATGGTAGTACGTATCCCGGAATGAGGTATAGGTATGAGTTGTTCAAATTACATATGAAAAAAGTAGGACTAATTGTTCACATATCTACCAAAAAATACATCTTTACTGACCAGGTCAAAAGTAACTTAACATCAAGTCTGTGCTGTGAGCAGAGCTAGATGTAAGTGTTGTGTCTACTGACAGACCTAATAAGTGATTACTCTTGTGACATCATTTCTTGAAGGCCATTTGTGGAAAGAAGCTGATTATTAGTATAACTGAAGCACAGCAATGGAGATGAATGAAGTATTCAGGGTAGTATAAATGAAACACATCCATGGAGGTGAATAAAGTATGTAGGGTAGTATAAATGAAGCACAATGATGGAGATGAATGAAGTTTTCTGGGTAGTATAAATGAAGCGCAGTCATGGAGATGAATAACTTGATCAGGGTAGTATAAATGTAGCACAGTGCCAGATAAATTAAGTATTTGGGGTAGTATAGCTGAAGCACAGTGACAGATGAATGAATGAAGTATTCGGGGTAGTATAACTGAAGCACAGTGGCAGATGAATGAAGTATTTGGGGTAGTATAACTGAAGCACAGTGACAGATGAATGAAGTATTCGGGGTAGTATAACTGAAGCACAGTGACAGATGAATGAATGAAGTATTCGGGGTAGTATAACTGAAGCACAGTGACAAATGAAGTATTCGGGGTAGTATAACTGAAGCACAGTGACAAATGAATGAATGAAGTATTTGGGGTAGTATAACTGAAGCACAGTCCCAGAGATGAATGAAGTATTTGAGGAAGTATAACTGAATCACAGTGAGAGATAAATGAAGTAATCAAATACTATAAATGAAGCACAGTGACAGAAATGAATGAAGTATTCCGGGTAATACAAATGAAGCACAGTAACAGATAAATGAAGTATAACAGAAGCACAGTGACAGATAAATTAAGTATTTGGGGTAGTATAACTGAAGCTCATAAAAAAAAAAAAAAAAAAAAAAAAAAAACCAAAATACAGCGCCCGTTAAAAACAGAACCCTTCTGGTGTTTCAACATTTATTGTTAGTTTTATTTATTGACTTTAATGATTTATTCAGTTGTGGAAGTTGTTTTATGGACTTCCTGTTTGACGTGATGATAATTTAATTGTAATTAGTGTATATATGAATTGTGGTAGTGTATTGATTAGTTCTAATGAAGTCTTGTAAAATTGTAAAGACAAAGGTGCTTAATATTTCCTACTAAAATTGTTCCATTTTGTACTGGTGTTCTTGCTTTTATTAGTTTTGGATTTTCTCCAGTGGTTTACTCCAGCAATTATTTTGTTTTATAACTGAAGCTCAGTGAAAGAGGTGAATGAAGTGTTCATGTCTAACTTTTAGTTTTTAGCTTTGAGCTAAGTATTTTACTATTTGGTTTTAAATGTTTAGTTGAGTTGCTTTTCATTGTCAAGTGAAAGTATTTTTATTTAAATGGGTTTAGAAGAATGTGAGGGTATTTATGAGCCTTTAAAGGCATGTTGCCGAAGCACCAGACCTAATAATGTGCGTGTTCCAGTCATTTTGTGTTTTATATATACTTATTTATTTTATTTGGAAGTAGTACATGAGTGCACCTTCAAGTAAAATCTGAAAAAGTCAGGAAGAGCATTTATTGCCAGCTTCCTTAGTTCATAGTGCACTTGTAAAACCACTGCCAGGATTCAGTACAAGTAAGTTAACTAAGTCCCATCAATGATACATAACAAGACTGTAGACAAGCAGTAATTATCCAAGGAAGAAAACAAAAGAAATTCCTAATTTATAGTAATTTTATTTAAATCATATCAAAATTAAACAACTGAGAGAAATGAGCACATTCTAAATTTGGATCTTGTTAGATGACACTAAATCACAGTTCATGTGATTCTGAGTTATAATATCAAATTAAGGTGTAAAGGTTTAGAGGCCGGTGACAAAGAGGCTTTTGAATTTAAAACCCTACAAAACAAGCTTTAGTCCTAACTAAAAGAAGTAACTGGGACATAAAATGTGTTATTTGTCCCTATTCTCTCTCATTTAAAGATCTTGAAAAAGAGTGTCATCTGATACACTTTCTTTTGAGTAAGTTGATAGGAGTGAATGCACAGAAATGTATTATTCACTTAGTTAATTACAAGTTTTATATAGTTATCTTGTAATCAATTGATGTATTTATATTACATTTTAAAGGAAAACGTGATTTACTCAGACATTTTCATTTAAAAAATGACCTCACAGGCAGTATTTTAAAACAATTTTACCTACATTCTCCCAGCCCCACTGCAAATGACATTTTGAATGATGACATGTTTCGCTTCATACTATCCTGTAGGGACATCTTATCATACATAGATCTCCAATGTATAATGCAGTTTTATAAAATTCATGCACTGTCTATGGCAGACATACACTTGGCATTTCAAATATTATGTCAAAATAGCTCATGGGAATGTCTGATATTTTATCAGTTTGTATGTGTGGGAAATAAGAAAGACAGAAGCAGCATTTCACTACAATAAAGTGCAGCAGTGTTTCTAGCATTTCTGCATGAAATTAGGCCACTGATTATACTAAACAATATGCATGCTTACTGTTATCACTAAGGGTCATATAATAATATCACTAGTAAATAATAGGAATGTTACAGAATATTTGAAGCATTTCCTCTTTGTGAACAAGTAAACCTGCAGTCCACTTGGCAGATTACTGCTGTGCATTTCTATATTTTATGTAGCTGGTGAAGATCACCTCTTGATCTACTGCTCCCTTGTCAAAAAGAAGTAAATATGAAGTACATGGGTTAGTCAACATGTTGCTCACACGCACACATATTGCATGACTAATGTGTGCATGAGCATGTTTGTGTGTGTCTATGTGTGTGTGTTTGTGTATGCATCTATACACACACACACACACACACACACACACACACACACACATATATATATATATATATATATATTATATATATATATATATGTGTGTGTGTGTGTGTGTGTGTGTGTGTGTGTGTGTGTGTGTGTGTATGGATCTACGGATCTACTTTCAAATTTCAAAATACCACAATGCCGAATTACAAAATCCCAAACTAAAAACTTGAAGCTTCACAAAACTGAAAGTTGAAAGCATTGAGATTGACTTTACAGAAGTTCATAATACTGAACATGAAGCTGTGCAGAATGGTAAATTTGCCCATTTACTAAATGTAGTGCAATCTCTGAGTTAATATATTTAATTTGCAGGAGGTGCAGGGAGCACAGCCCCCCTGCAAAAACATAAAGTAAAACATCTGATTTGTATTAAGTTTTTAATTCCTTAATAGTGTTTAAGCGGATGGTAGATATATAACTACAACTGCAGTGTTTTTACTTTTATAGTTTCTCTACGTTATATCTTTGAGTTTTAATGAAAAGCACTTACTTATGTTTTTAGTTGATTCACTTCCATAGCAGTTTACTCCAGCTCCTCTTATGTTGTGCGTAATGTGCGCCATGTTGGTATTATTAGTTTTCAGGATATTTAAAGGGACAGAAGATCTTGTTCAGTAAAGTAAATGTCAATGCTTTAAGGTTTCACTGTATTTGCAGTTTCGAGTTTCTCATCTCAAGATTTTTCAATTCGGCATTTTGGTATTTTGAAATTTGAAATTAAAGATATATATATATATATATATATATATATATATATATATATATACATATATATATATATATGTATATATATATATATATATATATATATATATATATATATATGAATATATATATATATATATATATATGTATATATATATATAGTTATATATCTATATATATAAATATACACATACATTCATATCACCAAACTATGTCGTTGGGCTACTCGGATAACCTATCTGTTTTATTTGGGAACACCATAGTCAAGGACCAGCCTCTTAGGGTATCTAGTACATATAATCCCCCACTCCATCCAATTTTGAGTATATTCGAGAATATATGTGAATTAGACTTGAGGCACTTGGCATCTTCTGACAATTTTGTTATGAATTGACAGCAAGTTAAGGACAATGTTACTTACGAGGAAGACCTAGCGTTACACATGCTGAGATGTGCACAAGTGAGGGCTGTAAAGCCAGATAAAGGAGAGGGCTTAGCTATATTCGATCTAAATGATTATAACACTAGAATGCATATGGTGTTGAATAGTGATGCATACTCTAAAGTTTCATTGAATGAAATGAATATAGCCTACAACCGTATTAGAGGCTATTTGAATGATCTAGTTATAGAAGCTAAGATCGATATTGACACTTACAACTACATGACAATTTTGAGTCCTAAAACACCAGTCATGTATGGCATGTCCAAGATACATAAAGACCTAACAAATCCACCCATGAGACCCCTTATTGATGGTAGAGGGTCTATTACCTACCCCTGTGCCAAGGTGGTGGACCCTATATTACAGAAGTATTTGAAATCTGAAACTCAAGTGTGCAAGGACTCTTGGACTTTCTTGCAGAAAATAAATGATATGGACTTTGACATTGAGAATAATTTTTTAACGATCAATGTCAAAGATCTTTATACTTCTATTCCCCACCTTGAAGCAGTTGAATGGGTGAGCTTATTGTTAAAAAATAAAGGGGCACCAGTGACTGAGATTCACCTAATTGAGGAACTCATAGATATAATTTTAACTAATAACTATTTCATTTTTGATAAAGAGTTCTTCTTACAAAAGAGGGGAGTTGTCACAGGTTTGCCATGTGGGGTCAGTTTGGCCAATTTAGTCACAGCATACTGGGAAAGGAAGTTTGTGTTTAATAACCCTTTACACATGACGAACCTTGTTTACTATACCCATTTCTTGGATGACATTTTCATTGTATTTAGAGGGAATGCTCCCCAGGCTCAATCATTTGTGAATTATTTAAATCATACTACTCACTTTTTGGAATTTACATCTAATTTCAGTACCAAGTCAATTGACTATTTGGATATTAGTTTGACTAAGGATGAGGTGAACAAGAGATTAGTGTCAAGAATATACAGGAAAAAAACATATAACATTTTTTTTCTCTATTTCACTAGCAGTCACCCCTTAGCACAAAAATGCTCTATTGTCAAGGGTCAGTTGATTAGAGCAGCTAAAATGGTTTCTTTAGACACTGACTTCATCAATGCATGTAACCTACTTAGTAACATGTTTGAACAGCAAGGTTTCCCTGTTGATTTAATTAATTTGCTAGCAGATGAAGTTCAATACAAAAGGAACCAAGGGGGAATTAGACCTATACTTAGTGCACATACTATTAGTCCCCGGTTTAGTAGTTCACCTAATAACATCTTGAACCATAGTTTGGGCCAACAGATGGACATAAGAATTGACAACCCAATGTCCAACTATAGAATTAGTCTTATAACCACTTATTGTAAAGATTGTTCTAAAGTGAGATGTATTTTATTTAAAAATTGGGAAATAATTAGTAATGACAACTTTTTAGTTAAAAAAATTGGAAAATAAACCAATTTTAATTTTTAGAAGGGGTACTAACCTTAAAACCCTTCTGGAGAGCAAAGTGCCAATTGATTCCAGTAGGTTGAAAGGTATGTACACCTGTGGCACATGTAGGATGTGCCAACATGTAGAGGTAGGAAAGTCCTTTACGATCAACCATATGAACTTCAACCTTGTTCACAAATTGAACTGTGATTCTAAATTTGTTGTGTACATGGCAAAATGCCAATCATGTATGGCGTTCTACGTAGGTAAAATGGAATGCAGGCTCTGTGATAGAGTCTATGAACACATATATGCTTTGGACAGAAATAAGCTTGACAATGCACTGACTAAACATTCCCATTCAACTGGGGGGCATAGATTTAAGTTTAAAGTTATTGACCAGATTCAAATTGATATTGGAGGTGGACATAACGGGCTACTTCTAGAGGAACGTGAATTGATCTGGCAACTAAGGCTGAATGCCTTTTGCAACCCAGGTTTGAACAAATCATGTAACATTGCTTGTCTTCTTAAGCCGAAGAGTTTGAACAGATGAAATCATTATAATAACGAAATCTGTCTTAGTTGTTAGTGGGTATTATTTATTACAATACTTAGTATTCCTATTGTCGTCTTTATTCTCATTTGCACTTTCTCATTAACCATCCGATTTTAGTTTAAATGGATGTTACATTTTTATGTACTGACAAGGTTTGCTACTATTGTTTTGGCATTAACTTGTTAAATAGAAACATCAAACTTACTTTTTAAGAAAACAACACTTCATTGTGTTGTCACTTTAATCTTAGTGTTGATATATAAAACATTTGTTGGTTGATTGGTTTACCAGTACCATGTGACGTTTTGACAAAGTTTTTAAAAAAAGTGATTTGCAACTTGAATGGTATCTGAAGAAGTTACTGTAGTCTTGGTGACAAAAAGCGCTTCATTAAACGGTTACATATTTAATCATTTTCTTTGGGCTTGTGGTCAACTCGTTTGGATTTTTGATACTGTGATATATATGATTTACATACATCTATCTATCTGTTTGTCTATCTATATATATAAAACAATGTGTATAAATATATATATATATATATATATATATATATATATATATATATATATATAAACAGACACACACACACACACACACAGACATATCTATATCTTCATCTGTATCCCTATCTATCTATCTATCTATCTATCTATCTATCTATCTATCTATCTATCTATCTATCTATCTATTTATCTATCTATCTATCTATCTATCTATCTATCTATCTATCTTTAACCTCTTCTCTTTTGAACTAGAAGTCTGTATCTTATATGATCCTCCTACTTTATAAGCATATATTTGCATCTTCCCCTTCTGCTTTAGTGCCTTCAGTGGCATATTGTTCCTCAGCATGAAGTGTAGCAGAGGTTCAACACTCTACTTCCTAACTCACACAACCCTTGTTTTACTTCTCTAGTTCTTTTCTCTAGTTTTCTTTTCCTAAAGAGCCTGCTACTCACTTCCTATTTTTTTTTAAATCTTATACAATAATTATATGTTATAGTACTTATACAATATTTACTTAGTATATTACTTCATTGTTAAATGTACGTCTTGAACAAAGCTGCTCAATTTTCTGCTGCTACTGTAATTTCTTGTTTCTCAATTTATTGCAAATTACTGTAAATCTATAAATCTGTATCGCAAAGTACTGTTTTTTTTGCCTTAAGGCAGTTGTAACTGAAAAGGGTCCTCAGACCAAAGCACCTACACAGCCAACAAATTAAAATATAGACACATATCTATCTATATATCTATTTACATATATATATATATATATATATATATATATATATATATATTTCTATATAGATACAGAGATATATATATATTTACACACACACACACACACACACACACGCATGCACTCACGCACGCACGCACGCGCGCACGCACGCACACACACACACACACACACACACACACACACACACACACGCACACAGTGGATATAAAAAATTTACACACCCCTGTTAAAATGCGATATAAAAAATAAGACCACAATAAATCATTTCAAAATGTTTCCCACCTTTAATGTGACCTATAACCTGTACAATTCAATTGAAAAACAAACAAATCTGTTAGGGGAAAAATATAAAAAATAAAAATTGCACAATACGCTGGTTGCATAAGTATGCACACCCTTAAACTAATACTTTGTTGTATGTGCTCACCCTTAAACTAATACTTTGTTGAAGCACCTTTTGATTTAATTACAGCATTCAGTCTTCTTGGGTAGGAGTCTATCAGCATGGCACATTATGGCTTGGCAATATTTGTCCACTCTTCCTTGCAAAAGCACTCCAAATCTATCAAATTGTGAGGGCATCTCTTGTGCACAGTCCTCTTTAGGTCACTCCACAGACTTGGATTTAGGTCTGGGCTATGGCTGGACCATTCCAAACCTTTAATTTTCTTCTGGTAAAGCCATTCTTTTGTTGATTTGGATGTATGGTTGGGGTCACTGTCACGCTGAAAGGTAAAATTCCTCTTCATCTTCAGCTTTCTAGCAGATGCCTGAGGGTTTTGGGCCAAATGTGACTGGTATTTGGAACTGCTCATAATTCCCTCCACCTTGACTAAAGCCCCAGTTCCAGCTGAAGAAAAGCAAACCCAAAGCATGATATTGCCACCACCATGCTTCACCATGGGGATGGTATTCTTTCTGTGATGTGAAGTGTTGTTTTTGCGCCAAGCGTACCTTTTGGAATTGTGACCAAAAAGTTCAACCTCAGTCTCATCAGACCATAACACATATTCCCCACATGCTTCTGGGAGACTTGATGTATTGTTTTGCAAATTTTAGCTGGGCCTAGATTTTTTCTGTGTAAGAAAAAGCTTCCATCTTGCAACCCTACCCCATAGTCCAGACAAATGAAGAATATGGGAGATTGTTGTCACATGTAGTACACAACCAGTACTTGCCAGAAATTCCTGCGACTTCTTCAGTGTTGCTGTAGGTCTCTTGGCAGCCTCCCTGACCAGTTAACATCTTGTCTTTTCATCAATTTTGGAAGGCTATCTAGTTATTTGCAACGTCACTATTGTCCCATATTTTCTCCTCTTTTTGATGACTATCTTCACTGTGTTCCATGGTATATCGAATGCTGTGGAAATTTTTTTGTACCCTTCTCCTGACTGATACCTTTCAACAATGAGATCCCTTTGATGCTTTGTAAGCTCTCTGGGAACCATGGCTTTTGCTGTAGCAGGCAACTGAGTAAATGTCAGGAAAACCCTACTAGGACAGCTGAACTTTATTTGGGGTTAATCAGACTCTCTTTAATTGATGGTAGGTGTATATCCAAGAAGACTGACTGCTGTAATTAAATCAAAAGATGCTTCAACAAATTTCTAGTTTCAGGGTGTGCACACAAAACAAAGTATCAGTTTATGGGTGTGCACACTTATGCAACCACCGTATTGTATGTTTTTTATTTTTTATATTTTTTTCCCCAACAGATTTGTTTATTTTTTAATTGAATTGTACAGATTATTGGTCACATTAAAGGAGGGAAAAGTTTTGAAATTATTTTTTGTCGTCTCATTTTTTATATCACAAAAACCTGGCATTTTAACAGGGGTGTGTAAACTTTTTATAGCCAATGTACATACATATACACACATATTTAAATATATATATATATATATATATATATATATATATATATATATATATATATATATATATATATATACACACATATATATATATATATATATATATATATATGGACCCCCTTTACATGATCGAATTTTCACTTACCCGAAACTTAAAAGGATGAAATGCTTAGCCACCATGGTGAACTTTGCCCTTTGTCCCATTATAGTGTGATCTCAGAGTTGGTACATTTAGTTGGGAGGTGTGGTGAAGTTGTGTATGCCTTTGTGTATGGCACCACTATGGACATTATCAACACTTTAGCAACATAACTCACGGACATGAATCATTTATCCTTAAGTGTCCTTGATATTATCCCTTCTTCTATTTAATTTCTTTGGCATTTACTTGTTTTTGCGTAATAGCGATTTGGCTATGTGATGCTTGACACTTACTAGCAGACAGTTAGAGTTATTATCAGGTCTCATTGAGTGAGTAATTTGGTTTTGTATAGGACAAATGGAATCTGTTCCCATGTTATTTTGGCAGAGGTGAGTTGGTTGGTAATTTCAGGAAAATCTTGCTAGATGCTGTGGGCATAGAAATAGCAATGAATTTGTCCATGAGGATATCTGCAGTAACTTCTGGACTAGAGAGGAAGACTCCTTTAGAAATACATTTGACACAATAATGGGCATCAATTCTATGTCTTCTAGTGTAACTGAAAAAGGCCTTGTAGTTATTTTTAGAATTTGCTGTCACCCTGGGTTCATATATGTCTTTGCACTTGTTGATGGTATACCTAAAGGTTTTACTTATTAGTTTTAAGTTTTTTTTATATTTTGACAATAAGGCTCTGTTAAAGATTTCTTGAACTTTCTTATTATTATAGTGCTTGTTGTATGGGAATTCTGCTATACTGACTTATTTCTGAATTTATCGTTATTCTTGTGGTACATTGGAACAGACTTTTAGATGTGTCTGTCTATAAGGGAACAGTATTCAGAGGGATATGCAGTACTATTAGGTACTGGATTATATGAAGAAGTGCACCATTTGTAACAGTCAAGAAAGGATGTAAATAAGTGAAGTTCACCATTTGTAATAGTCAAGAAAGGGTGTAAATAAGTGAAGAATTGTCCCATTTGTAATAGTCAAGAAAGGCTGTAAATAAGTGAAGTACCTCAATAGAAATAGTCAAGAAAGGGTGTAAATAAGCGAAGAAGGGCACCATTTGTAATAGTCAAGAAAGGATGTAAATAAGTGAAGTTCACCATTTGTAATAGTCAAGAAAGGGTGTAAATAAGTGAAGAAGTGCACCATTTGTAATAGTCAAGAAAGGGTGTAAATAAGTGAAAAAGTACACCATTTGTAATAGTCAAGAAAGGATGTAAATAAGCGAAGAAGTGCACCATTTGTAATAGTCAAGAAAGGGTGTAAATAAGCGAAGAAGGGCACCAATTGTAATAGTCAAGAAAGAGTGCAAATAAGTGAAGTACACCATTAGAAATAGTTAAGAAAGGGTGTAAATAAGTGAAGAAGTGCACCATTTGTAATAATCAAGAAAGGGTGTAAATAATCAAAGAAGTACACCATTAGAAATAGTCAAGAAAGGGTGTAAATAAGCGAAGTGCACCATTTGTAATAGTCAAGAAAGTATGTAAATATGTGAAGAAGTACACCATTTGTAATAGTCAAAAAAGAGTGTAAATAAGCAAAGAAGTACACCATTTGTAATAGTCAAGAAAGGGTGTAAACAAGCGAAGAAGTGCACCATTAGAAATAGTCAAGAAATGGTGTAAATAAGCGAAGAAGTGCACCATTTGTAATAGTCAAGAAAGGGTGGAAATAAGCAAAGAATTGCACCATTTGTAATAGTCAAGAAAGGGTGTAAATAAGCAAAGAAGTGCACCATTTGTAATAGTCAAGAAAGGGTGTAAATAAGCAAAGAAGTGCACCATTTGTAATAGTCAAGAAAGGGTGTAAATAAGTGAAGAAGTGCACCATTAGAAAAAGTCAAGAAAGGGTTAAATAAGTGAAGATGTGCACCATTTATAATATTAAAGAAAGGATGTAAATAAGTGAAGAAGTGCACCATTAGATATATTCAAGAAAGGGTTAAATAAGTGAAGAAGTGCACCATTTGTAATAGCCAAGAAAGGATGTAAATAAGCGAAGAAGTGCACCATTTGTAACAGTCAAGAAAGGGTGTAAATAAGTGAAGAAGTACACCATTAGAAATAGTCAAGAAAGGGTTAAATAAGTGAAGAAGTGCACCATTAGAAATATTCAAGAAAGGGTTAAATAAGTGAAGAAGTGCACCATTAGAAATATTCAAGAAAGGGTGTAAATAAGCGAAGAAGTACACCATTAGAAATAGTCAAGAAAGGGTGTAAATAAGTGAAGTGCACCATTTGTAATAAGTCAAGAAAGGGTGTAAATAATCAAAGAAGTACACCATTAGAAATAGTCAAGAAAGGGTGTAAATAAGCAAAGGTTTGGCTTTGGAGGGTGATTCAGTGATACAAAAGATAATGTAACTGGCTGACAGCAAGATGTTTTCTGTTTCAGTTCTTGGCCGAGGTGCCTTCGCTATAGATACTGCATATCCTCCCTGTGTTTGAGTGAGTTTTATCTGGGTACTCCAGTTTCCCCCCACATTGCAAAGACATACAGCAGGTAGACTGAACACTCTAAATTGGCTGTAGGTGTGAGAGTGTGTGTGTGTGTGTTTGTGTGTGTGTGTGTGTGTGTGTGTGTGTGTGTGTGTGTGTGTGTGTGTGTGTGTGTGTGTGTGTGTGTGGTATAAAAGGATGACTGCAGCAGGGCCAACTACCAGGTAGTGTCAACATTGGCTCTAGATGATTGTCACTGTTGAGGTGACAACCCAACCTCATGTGCAAAAATGAGAAAAAAGTGATGATAAATGGATATTTTGGAATTATCACAAAATATATATTTTTTGAGGGTCAAGGTGCATTTTAAGGGAGTAGGTTACTGCTAGGTATACCTCTCAAATGACCATAACTTCACAGAATGTTCACATTTTTGATTCATATGTCTGGCCTGTTCTTCATAAAATTCATGGTTTTCTGGCAAATCATAGAGGACTGAAGCCACTAAATAATAAAAGATATTTTTGTTTCAGACTTCATAGCCATTGTAAAATGCATGCTAATGTAAACCCTGTTATTCTAGCAACTTTCTTAGCTTACAAGAGCAATATTTAAAATCTGCCCCAATTTTTAGCCTTTGTTTCCTACTGTTTTTGGCTTTGTAGAATTCTTGTGCTAAGAGGTTTAGGGATATGCTGCTAGACAGTAAGATTTTAATAAAGAGGTAGTGACATTAGTGGTTTTACATGAAGGGGAAAAGCTGGTAAAGAGAATGTCAAGAAAATTGCTTTCTGTGTTGGAGGGAAACATCTATTCAAGATAATTAGCATTAATGAAATAGAGGAATCTCTGAACATATTTCGTGCTTGTTTGATAGGTATGCCAGTTTATAGTTGGATAGTTAAAGTAACCCATAATATGTGTGTTTGGTTTGATGAAGAGCTTTTCAATTTGACTTGGGCAATCTGCACACATAGAGAACATAGACAAGGGAACTAGAGCTGACAATGCTATGGTAGGCAGTTTCACTGTTACCTGGACATCTTCAAGTTCCAGTATAATATCATACATGATTTGTCATGAATAACAGGTTCCATGACAAATAAAGGTATGCACCTATAGCTCCCTGTCTACCTGAACACATACATGATAGGAGTTCAAATCTGTCAAGATGAAACTACTGTCTCTGCACAAGAACCAGTATCTTCCCTGTAAATACACAGATAAGTATGTCTTCAGTGCTGAGGGAGGCCTAATGTTCAGACAATTTGCCATTGAACAGTTCTACCTTGAGTTCATCTGAATTATAATTTGCTAAATGGGTATGTCCATGATATGAACTTTGCCTAAAAAAGGCAGTATGGGGCAGCAAAGGCTTTAGTCAGTAAGAAAAAGCTATGATTTGAGAGGTGCAGCACATCCTTGGCAAGGAAGAAGGGTCTCTTAGTCAAACACATGAAGGATCTCCTTGAAATGATGCAAGCTGGTAGCCAAATGATGAACCAATTATTTTTCTTTGAACTTGGGCATAATTCTTAGGGGGGTAGACAGAACCAGTGTCTTTCCTTCTTTGGAGACATGAGAAGAAAGTTCAGTAGCGTCTTTTTTTATCTTCTTCAGGACAGAATGACTAATACTGTTTATTCATACATGAACAACCACAAGATCATAATCGTATTTAGGAAAGTGAATGGTCCTGAGGGTCCTTGTAATGCCCATAAACTTAACAATCACGAAGAATCTTATTGCCAATCTCTCTCCTTGTCTGTTCTGGTGAGTGTGATATTGCTGTCCTTAACTAAGGACTTGCCAGTAACAAGAACTGTGTAATTCTCTGCAGGCATAAAAATCTTATTTGAACATGCTTGCAGCTTTTATAATTCATAATAGATGCATATGTGGGAGTAAAAGTGGAAAGAGATATGTGAGTCTCTGGGTGGTTGATGTTTGCTTTGTGAGAACCTGGGAGGCTTGGGTAGGGATTTTGCAATTATCCCAGCATAACTTATACTGCTATCTGCTGATACTGGGTGATGTTGAGAGATAGTCCTCCAAAATAAGTATTTATTTACATCATTTGCATATGGAATCAGATTGGTCCAACAGTGAAGTCATCAGCAGATATGCATCTGCAGCTACAGTGCCTCACAATTCCCAGAGTGGCTGACTGGTAAGGGAACAGGTATGAGCAAGTCCCTGATGGTATGAGCAGTACTGTTTTTTCTGGAAGTTTCACTGGAAGAATTAGGCAAGGTTTGCTTACTAGCTACTGGCTGGCTAGAATTAGTGTTAGTCTTCCTGCAGCTACACGCATCTAAGAATCAATGTCCCTCTTCTCCATCACTCAACAGATGAAAAACTGTAGCACTAATCCTTATCTGGTTCATGGGATGCCAGTTTTAGGCTCTCCAATGATCTTTAATCTCATCTCAGATGTTGCAATGAGTCTGCGAGTGTGTTGTAGTATTTTTGTGGTAGATAGGAACAATATGTGCAACCAATCAATGTAAGAGGCCCAGAGAAAAATAACTTTAAATAGAGACACTTAAAAACTCTTGACATTATGAGTACTTAATAGAGTTTACCACCCAAATCAAGTACAGCCATACATGACAACCTTAGTGTAAATTTATGTCTACCCATTCATCCATCAATCCTAGCCTTAACAGCAGGCAAAGAAGTACTTTGCTTGATGTACACAGGAATTATTCCATAGGCTGGGAGTACATTGAGTTAGCAACCTGGTTTTCCAGTGAGGATTATTTTTTGTTGGTGTAAATCTCAGTTAATTAACCCTGACCAAAATGGCTTTATTCAGGTTAGCAGAAGTTGTGATAAGTTGTTATTTTCTATTATGATTCAAGAGGACGCTTGTAGAAGGAGCATATCTTTACTGACGATTAGTTTAGATGCAGAGAAAATATTTGATCAGGTCCACTGGGACTATTTAAATGCAGTGATGGAAAGATTTAAACATTTGAGGAAATTCATTTAATTAATCCAGCAGGTCTATACAAATGGGGCAGTGCATTTGAATGTTAGATGGTGCCTTATGGGGGGCGGCCACGGTGGTGCAGCAGTTAGCATTGTTACCTCACAGCAACAGGTTCTCTGGTTTGATCCTCGGCTGGGGTGCCTTCTCTGCGGAGTCTGCATGTCCTCCCTGTGGTCACGTGGGTTTCCTCCGGGCTCCAGTTTCCTCCCACATCCCAAAGACATGTTGTAGGTGGATTGGACACTCTAAATTGGCCCTAGGTGTGATTGCATGAGTGTGTGCCTTCCGTGGAAGGTTGGGCGCCGGGCTGGCAACTCAACACTGTAAAACTCCACTGCCAATCATGAGCGGACAGGTGATCCGCTGCGGCGACCCCTAACTGGGAAAAGCCGAAAGAAGAAGAAGAAGTATAAAAATAAAAACACTAAGTCCTTTCAAAATCTCAAAAATCTTTATTGTTAAGCGCTTTTGTCTTCAAATTCCAGATTTCATCAGAACTGCAAATATGCATCTGAGCCGTTCTTATATACCAATTAGTAAAAACCTAAATTAATCAACTTAAAGCTATACAACCACAATCATGTATTGTGTGTTTGATCACTTTTACTTCTCAGGACACAAGTTATAGAAACACACTCATTGAAACCTGGGTTCTTGCCAGAACCCAGTAACAATTGCCAATTTAGTTTACTGACTAAGAATTTGTTTTCCTAATCCCCTCCAAATTCACTCTGTCTCACCCTTTTTAAGACAAAAAGTAAAAATTAATTAAAGTTCGCACATTGTTTGGCATGTTTTTGCCAGTGCATTAAATTCATCCTGCTTATGCATGGCATACATATATATATATATATATATATATATATATATATATATATATATATATATATATATATATATATATATATATATATATATCTCAGCAAATGTGTTTCTTTAAAGCCTTTTAGTCTTCCCAATATAAAAAGGTGGACAGGAAAGACATGTTGCTAAATAAGCTATGCCACTAGTATTACAATCAAAATGCCCATACCCATAAATGGTATAATCCCCAATTGTAACGAAGTTAACTGCATTAATAAACCTACACTGTTTACATCTTCTATGTTTAAACATTCCTATATTAGCCTTGTTGATCACATTCAGCTTCATTCTTTTCACCCTA
The DNA here is from genome assembly GCF_019279795.1 of Protopterus annectens. Classification (NCBI taxonomy): domain Eukaryota; kingdom Metazoa; phylum Chordata; order Ceratodontiformes; family Protopteridae; genus Protopterus; species Protopterus annectens. The sequence continues at coordinate 284,941,769 of NC_056741.1, read as the reverse complement.
TATTATGTCGATTTCTATTGGTGAAATATTACTTACTTCCTTTTTTGTCCAACAGTCCCTTCTCACCTTGAAAAATATTCTGGTGTTTCTTTAGAAAGGCTTGTATGTCATTACTGTCTACAGAATATAGTAAACAAAATGAACACTGAAAACTGATTGAGTGATTGTCACCCTTTTTAACCAAGGCTTGTTCAAAATAGGAGCGAACATGTTGCCTCTTTTCTTCTTCACCTCATGTATGACCCTATCCACAAGGTTTGAAGGATATTTACTTGCCAAAAAATATTTTTCAAGACTACCACCTTTTTGAAACCAACAAATATCAAATATGATAGTGTAACAAATTGACCCTTAACAATATTTCATTTAACTTTTTAGGTATGTCCACTAGAGAAATGTGGAAAATAATTATTATGTGTAGGCTTTCTATACAGTGCAGATGCAAAACAATTGTTGGACGTATTTTTGTCCAACAAACGAATGCCCTCTTCTGAATAATCATGGCAAAAGGTTAAAAAGGAAGTAGTGCCCTCTAAATACTTGAAAAACTGTTGCAACATATCATAATCACTATTCCATAATATTAAAATACAATCCAAAAATCTGACATAAAAATAAACATGTTTTAAAAAATCAGAATAAAAAAAACTACATTCTTTCCCAATAGCATAAAACTAAATTGGAAAAATATAGGTGCCTACGCAGCCTCCCATTGCAGCATCGATGTACTGTCTAAAAAAACTCACCCTTAAATAAAAAAAATAATTGTTAGTCAAAATTATATCCATCATATCACATATTATATCCAAAAATAGAACTTCAATGGACTAAAAGAAAGGCACACTGATGCTGAATGGATATTAAGCTTTCGTTCTTAAGATGTAAGAACTTCCTCAGAAAGTTATACATCTTAACAAGAACGAAAGCTTAATATCCATTCAGCATCAGTGTGCCTTTCTTTTAGTCCATTAAAGTTCTATTTTTTTATAATTCTAAGTCTTCTCAGTTTGCGGTTTTATTATAATACCTATTATATCCATTTTATTATTAGGTAAACTACTAGAAGTAACCAATACTTCTCTAAACCATTCTACCGTATATCTAACGTCTGCGGTATTGCTGTAAAAAGATTATTAACATCTGCAATGATGAAAAATAATTATTCACTATATCTAAATTTTTAAAAAGATCGGGGAGATGTCACAAATCCCATAACACATGTGAAAACATTTGTTGTACATGTTTGACTTTTCTATCAACATGTATAGCTAGTAATTCTGTTTTGCTTCCTCTAGCTGACATAATGAGTCATAAAGAGGGATCGCTCAGGTCTTTATGAATTTTCGTATACTAAAAACATATGAAATCTTAGGTTTTTTATTTGCAAAAAATTCAAAAGTGTCAAAATCAATTGATTCATAAATAAATAATTCATTCAAAATGCATCTATTTTTCTGTATACCAAAAATGTTTCATTCCTAGAGGAAATTATATAAACATCACCATCATGTAGGAAATTCATCATATATTTAATGACATTCATTTAGCTTTTTACTAACTGGTATGTAAGAATGGTTGTGATAGGTAGTTGCAGTTCTGATGAAGTCTGGAATTTTAAGATTAAACCACTTAACAATAAAGATTTTTGAGCTCTTGAAGGGACATTCATGTTTTGTTTATATAGTTTATTGTTTTACATGAATTAGCACTGTGATTTTGTTTTTTTTTTTTTTCAGCAGATCCACAGTATAATGTGTTTGCTTAGCCACTGGTTTTGCAAAGAAATAGGTGGTCAAACTGGACTGGGTCTTTAATGGCTTGAAAAGAGAGACACAGATCACCTTGAAGCAGTTGTTTGACTACTAAATATAAGCGGAATTATACTAATCTATCAGTATAGTTGAAGGATTTAAGGCTTTTTCTTTTCTGGTTAAAAGTCACTGTGGCCTTTTCAGTTGACTGATGTGCTTTAACTTGTACCAAAGGAAGTATGATATTCAATGATGCATCTGAAAGGAGAATAGTACAGTAGTAAGGTGAACATTTGGGATCTTGAAGATATTCCCTTAGAAATTTATTGGGCCAGATAGAAGGATTTCCTGACTATGGTGAAAACATAATGCTTGAATGATAGAAAGTGTTGTCCATATAAGTATTCAGGACTGTATCTGTAGAAGAGTGCCACATATAACATATAATGTGGGAACAGCTTTTTTTGTTGAATACTTCCATGCAGCACTTTTTTTTAATTTAGATTGAGACCATTTTCAGTACACCAGGTATGAGCATTTTCCACCATTTTTGGAGCAGTTTAGGTGGAGTACAGGCAGGAGCTAGATTGTGATGTACTTGGAAAAGGATAACAGAGCCTCTAGTGAGTAGTTTTACAATTTGCTCCAGTGCATTGGTATTAAGAAATCCTAGAAATGCTGAGCATAACCATTTTTAGAGATGTAAATGTGCTAGTCCATGCTTGAGTAATTGAAGTCCCTTAGGAAAAAAAAAAAAGTATTTAATTTGATATTTAACCCATAAGTGGAATTATTGTAATTTCTGTGATCATTATGGGACATTGATGGGGATCTGTAGATTGGTTAGCATTGCCGCCTCACAGCAAGAGGTTCTCCGGTTTGATCCTCGGCTGTGGTGCCTTCTGTGCGGAGTCTGCATGTCCTCCCTGTGGTCGCGTGGGTTTCCTCCGGGTGCTCCGGTTTCCTCCCACATCCCAAAGACATGCTGCAGGTGGATTGGACACTCTAAATTGGCCCTAGGTGTGCATGTGTGTGTGCCTTCTGTGGAAGGTTGGGTGCTGGGCTGGCAACTCGACACTGTAAAACTTCACTGCCAATTAATGTGCGGACATGGTGATCCGCTGTGGCGACCCCTAACCGGGAAAAGCCGAAAGAAGAAGAAGAAGAAGATGGGGATCTGTAGATGCACTAGACAGCACCTTCAGCAGCTCAGTACAATAGAAGTCAAAGCTGCACAGTGGTATGAATTTTTTTCTATATTACTTATCTTCTGTGTTTGCAAACCATCAAGCCTCACAATAGCACAATGTGGACAAAGCCCATTCATTCTGCACGGTGGAGAGTTCATCAGTACTGCAGCAAGATCTGTCTGGGGTGGGAGGGGCTCATCAAACAAACATAATAGTCGTTTGTTCTCTTGCTGGCATCCTAGCAATGAAGATGCTTGCTGTGACTTAAGCCCTACCCCTTCATAGGGAGAATGCAAACACTATGTCATCACTGAGGTCTGCAGTGCTCTCAGACTTGCACACACCTATTTTGGAGGCTACCAGTACTCTAGAGCTTGGTGAGCCGAAAATTCACCTCCAGGCCTCACATTTGCAGTATCACCACTACTCTGATGGATCTTACTTGGCTCCACTCCACCCCCCACCCAGAATGGGCCAGTCTATCTTCATCTGTCAGCTCCATCAGACATCTAAGCTGAACTTTGGTCCCTGGACCACAATCAAGGCTTTCATCCTCTAAGCCACTAGACCTGGCAACTAGTCCAAAATTTAAACCAAAGAGATTTCTACTGAAACAGTAACCGGATTAATTGGGGAATTTATACACACACACTTTCTAATCAGCAAATGGCTGGAAATCAATGTCCCACTGTTCATTCTTTCACTGGGAACAAATCAGAAGCATGTTTCTCATGCTGGCTGCTGAGAAGCAGTTTGTATGTTCTTCAGCAATCAGCATCTCCAAGAAATCTAGGAATCCATGTAGTCCAACTCCTTTTTTCAGTAGGTATAAAAAAGTAGCACTAATCCTTGGATGGTTCAGAAGCAGTTCCATGTTCTCTAGAAATTAATAATTTTGGCCTAGATGTTATGAAATATCAAAAAAGTATCCGATGTATATCAGATGGATAGCTGTCCACAGCTCAGAAGACCACATCTTATAGAAGGGATGGTCCAGAAGAATACAAACAACATGATGTTGACATGGTAGGGAAAATTCTGTGAAGAGAAACTACAGAACTTGAATGTGCATAGAGTGCAAACATTTAAAGAGACATCAGAGATGTGCAAATATCTGACCAATATAAATATGCTGTGAAAGGAAGAATTTTTTCCTTTCAAGAAGAGTTGCTGATAAACAAAATATTTCACTGTGATGGTATACGAAGCACATAGAAGAAGAAAGAAACATTATAAAGCACATATTCACATAAAGATCCCCAAATGACTGCCATAAACAAACTTGCAAAGTACTTGGCTAGTGTAAGAACAATGAGCGGATTTCAGAACAGATGGAACAGGTATAAGGAACTATGGGCAGACAAAGACATTAAAGGTAGTGGGAGTAAATCCAAAGAACAGAGAAGAGAATAGAAAGACATAGATTCTGTTATGCACACCCTATAAAGGAAAACGCTATAATTTAAACCATCAGTAGTGAAGACTGAATTTAACACTGTAGTAGTAATCGAGTTGTAACTGACACATGACTTTCCTGGGGTATTTCAAGTTCAAAATGGATAGCGATAGTAAACTAGGAAGTATAAAATAGTATCTGCATGAATCATACATCTATGGAAGCACTGAGATACTGAAAATCTGTAAAAATGGACCTTAAGTACAATAGGTCACCAGAGACAGACAAGGGCACCACATCTTACACAGGTGCTTGTATATGGATTTTCAGACTAAAGACAAATTTGATGGCCTTTTTAGGGGAAGCTCTCTGTGAAGTAGCATTGGAAGAGGGGACACTGGCCAAGACCTAAAGGAATTTCAGTAGCTGTGATATAGTGCATACAGGGCTAGAGGGTGGTTGTAGATGACCATTGATATGGGCATAGACACTGCTACTAGCTTGGACATTGTATGTAGATGTCCAGCACAATGATGGCAGATGATTAAAGATTTGGTGGACTTACCCAGTACAAGTAAACAAAAGCTGACTGTCAGCCTCTTGTCAATATAATGTTACAGACACACTAGAGAAAGTAAGGCAGAATTGTGGGATCCCTAGAATCTGCTGAAGTACAGGACGGAGTTATTATGCAGTCACAAGTGAGAGGCTGATGAAGGAAGTACTTAGGCCAAATGTCGCTTCTTCTTGTAAAAGCATTTGATTCTGTTTTTCACAGAAGACCTGAATAAAATGGAAAGCCGTATACTACATGTTTTGGTGGTAAAACTGGTTACAAAGTAATTGGTAAAAGCTGGTGAATGATTGTGGTGCTCATACAGAAAGGATGAGAGAACTCTTCTAAAAATCACATAATTCTCTCACTTGCTAAAGATTTGCACTTTGTGAGGAGTTCATCCACATGTACCATTTTAGTATAGCTTTTTATAATAGCAATACAAAAGCAACATGTTTCACATCACTGATGCAGCTTCTTTGGATTCATAAACTCTTTGGTACATGCAGTGCATGGACACAGTAAGCATTACTGGCTTCATAATGTTTGGAGCAGTATGGATATCAAAATAAATGTTCTGCCATGCACTTGGGTGGCATAAAGGAAAGCCCCCCCCCCTGCATAACATTTATTCCAGTGATTCACAGTCCTAAAATACTGACTTACACAAGGTAAACATGCAGCAGTATGCAGCCATTGCAATACTACTGGGGTATCATGGCATTACAATCCTTGCAGACTCTGGCATAACACAGTATTATGCAATGCATTATGGGATATACTGCTGCAGGAGGGGAGGAGGAAGTAGAAGAGATAAAACTGCCAGATGATTGGATGGTTCCCTCATTAATAGGAATGTATGAGCTAACATTAATAGTTGTGGGAATATAATAAATCCTGCATCTACACTAGGGTTATACTGTCTGGCTACCTGACGTAATACTAGAGCATGTAGATTGCCACAATTATGTACAGCCCATCTGTTTTAGAAGTCCAGAGTATCGTGGAATACTCACTGAAAACAGATAATAGTGTATATATTATATTATATGTATTAAATCTGACATCACACAGTCCCAAGGGAAAGAGAATATTCACGTACCTTGGAAATGTTCATCTCTTGATTATGTCAACCATCTGTTTTTGTTGACCAAATGGTGTTGACCAAACAAATGTCAATGTCATACCCACTCAGCAGAAAATTATACAGCTATATCTATCTATCTATCTATCTATCTATCTATCTATCTATCTATCTATCTATCTATCTGTCTATATATACATATATGGATTCACTTTAGAACATCGAAAGCCCATAACACTGAAAATCAAAACAGACCAAAATCTTGAAAATTCAAAATACTGAAAACTCAAAACATTGAATCCCATAACATTGAAAATACATAGGAAAGCAACATGTACTATATTCCAGCACAACTTCATACAGAAACAAATAAAAAACAAGCCATATTACACTTCTTCAAATATAATCAGGAGGGCTAGACCCCGTGCTCCCCTCACACCCCCTGCTACTTAAATATATCAACTCTGAGATCATGCTACTACACTAAGATGTGTTATGTTATAGTATAGCAAGTAAGAAGGGAACATGACAACATGACTGAGGTTACCTATGAAACCGCGGTAAGTATCGGAGAGATATATAGTAATATGTTATACTTTAACAGTGAAGTAGTGTTTCTAAGAGAAGGTTGAGGATAGTTTTTTATAATTTAAACAGGCGGTCATGAAGTGCGGAATGCTATGTTTGCCATTTTGTTCTGTGTAGTGAGATCTCGGAGTTGATATATTTAAGTAGCAGGGGAAACTGGGTAGCTGTGGGGTATGCAGGGGGGCTTGCCCCTGCTTATAGTTGGAGAAGTGTAATATGGTTTGTTTTTTATTTGTTTCTGCATGTAGTTGTGCTAGCATATGTTAAATGTTGGTTTCATATGTATTTTCAACGTTATGGGATTCAATGTTTTGAGTTTTCAGTGTTTTGAATTTTCAAGATTTTGGTCTTACTGTTTTGAATTTCAATGTTATGGGCTTTCGATGTTCTAAAATGAATATATATATATATATATATATATATATATATATATATATATAGTATATATTTGATTTGCTGCTAGCTTTGTAATTTATATTTGATGGTAATGGTTGATTTTAGTAATAATAATGTCAAAGTTCTTTTCCAGTTCTGGAATTTTTGACGGCCTTCTGTAACTACTGTACATATTCAGTCCTGGACTGTCATTCATTAGGCACATTATCATTTACTTTGAATAGCTGAAGTGAAGTTACCATCTTTTATGCAACACCTCTAGTCTTTAGTGGCAACTGGTGACTCAAAGCAAAGGAGACTGCAGGAGCAAATGAAAGGGTGGGAGCTAATTGGAATGGAGTGGAGCTGTATTACAAAAGGTCAATGATCATTACCTGTGATCAAACAACATATGTCAGTCAGTTTCGTCCATACGCCACCTCAATACCCACTCTTTATAGCCACATTATGGACTATATGCACTTTAGATGTCTGACTGCAACCAACAAGGCCAAATGTAGCACTAGACAAAGGATTTTACCCCTCCATTGCACATAAGTCCCTTTTGCACTTCCCCAGTGCCTCTCTCTTGTTTTCCATCCATCCTGGGCCCACACAATCCAGACAGATTAATTCCTTCTTGCTTTTTCCACACTTACTTTTCAGCTTTTTCTTCTATTCTTTAATTACACCTTGCCAAGATTTTGCTGCAATAAGTATGGAGGAAATAACTGAAGTACAATAATAATATAATAATTATAATTATAATATAATATATTATAATTGAATTGAAATAATTGAATTGAATTGTAGGTTGGCTGTATCTATGGTGCTTGTTGATATGGTGTTATTGACTACCATTTCAGAGAAGATTTGGGTGCTACCTTCCAGACTGCAGACGTATGTGAAGAAGGCCTTGTGATTGCCTTTAGTGGATGTGGCCAGTTTGGACTTGAAGTTAGCCTTAGAGGATTTCACCAGTGACCTTATTTGCTTGTTCAGACAAAGGAGAAATTGCTTCCAACTTAGCACCTGCTCCTTCTTTGTCCTGGACAGCAATTTTTTTCTTTTATTATAGAGTTTGTTTATTGCTGCTGTCCACCAGACAGGTTTACTCTTCCTTGAGGAAGATTATTTGGTCCTGTCAGGTATTGCTGAGTCCATACAGCTATGTAGGTGCTCATATAGTTTTTCGGTGTAGGCTTGGACATTAGTGCTAGTTCCAACTGATGAGACAGTGGCTGTGAAGCTGCTTATACCTGCTCTCAGGAGACTGTAGTCAGGTTTGGAAAAGTTTTTTTTTGTTTGACCCTGACAAGGGGGGAGGGGGTCAGGGGAGATTTTGACTTTGAAGGTGATCATTTTATAGTCAGAGCTTACCAAGGAGTATGACACTGTAGGGGTGCTACAGTGGTTACTCATGTTGGTTAGTACCAGGTCCAAGATATTTTCACCTCTCATGGGGTGTCAACCAGCTGATCCAATGCAGTGGCATTGACAAAGTCAAGGAATCTCTGGGCATTCATGTTTGGGCTAGAATAGATCTTCCCCTCTGTGGTTGGGTAGTTAAAGTCACCCAGGATCAGGGTAGAGGGTTGAATCTTGATGGATTCAAGTTATTCCAGATAGGTAGAATGGGCATCTTGAGTCATGGTTGAATGTCTGTAGCTATCTATGAGTTGAATAGGTGTTTTTTCAACAGTTAACTGCACTTGGAGTGTCTACTGTGCGTCATACCATTTGACCAGCTTGGAGGTGTGTATGTCTTTGATAAATATTGAAACTCCACCTCCTTTGGCTTTGTAGCCCTCCATTTGGAGTCTGAAAGTATGGTAGGATGAGTAACCTGGTAAAGCTGGGATACTCTCTGCAGCTTTGAACCAGGCTTTGGTGGCTGCACAAATGTCAGCATCCTCCAGGGCAAGGAATGCTTGCAGTGAGTGCAATTTCATGCTAAGATTTTTAGCATTTAGCAGCATGACCTTTAAATTTCATTTAGAATAATTTTTCATGTTGGCAATTTTGTGCTCATGACTTTGCCTAAAAAATGCACTATGAGGAGGCAAGAGCCTTTGCCAGAAGCCTGAAGCCCAGGGGATTCCACCTGTGTCCCTGCTGGAGAGGGGAAACATGTGCTGCTTTATTTATTTATGACATTTGTTTACTGGGAAGGTCCACTGAGCTGACGAGAGCCCATTTTCAGTGGAGGCCCAGGGAGAAAAGCTCCAATAGATTAATACAATAAGAAAAACTGCATTACATTCCAGAGGTGGCTACCACAAGGTAGTTACAATACTTACAAGAGTTACTACAAAACAAATGATGGCAGTGACGTGGTACAATTTACATAGAAAAACTCCATTACAGTACAGAGGTGGCTACCGCAAGGTAGTTACAATATTTACAAGGGTTTCTACCATACAATGATATCAGTGAAGTGGTACAGCTTACAGCTACAAAGCTACTATACAACAATATCAGTGAAGTGGTACAGCTTACAGCTACAAAAAGTAGTAATGGAATTAAGCAAAATGACAAAAATGTGATTTTAGAGGCAGCAAAGATCATAAGTTAGTTAAGAAGAGAGCAATACAAGGAGTGCTAATAAGGGAGAAAGGGTTAGGTAACAGTATTAGAGAAGTTATAGCAGTTGCAAATCCAGTTAGAAAGAAGATGATTTTGGAGGACGGTTTTGAATTTGAAGGGGTGTTGTTCAGAACGTACAGGGGAGAGGAGATCATTACAGTGTCTGGCCATAGTCCAGGAGTATAGAAGTTTACCAACTGGAAGGTTCAGTTTATGAACTTGTAGTAAGTTTTGATTTTCTGAGCGTAATGACCTAGTGGGGGAGTAAAGGGTAAAAAAGGAGCTGAGTGCATGGGCAGTCTTGTGCTTTGTATATTAGTCTATGAAAGGTAGTTAGTTGGCGGTGAAGCAGGAAATGTGGGAATTCGAGCCAGTGGAGATGCCTTAAGGCTATACAGTGATGGGTAGAATAATGACAGAAGCAAATTTGTCAATTTTGTTATAACAGGATTCTCATTTCAGTTTTAAAGAGGACTGTAGGTTAGTTAGTAGAGGAGCACCATAGGTTATAGAAGGAAGTAGGTACAAGAGGGCTAGGGCTTGTTTAGTAGCAGGGGAGAGGAATTTATGGTGCCTGTAGAAGAGTCCACGTTTTTTGTGGGTTTTAGAGATGTTGGATTGGATATGTAGATCAAATTTTGGATTGCTGTCTATTATAACCCCCAAGAGTTTAGTATTAGCCACGAGTTCGATCTTTATGGCATTTAGTGAGAGAATGTTAAAGTCTTGGAAATTAATAGAAGTATTCTTTTTAGGGGTGAAAAACATAAGTTTTGTTTTTTTGGCATTTAAGGACAGGTGATTTTGGTGTAGCCAAAATTCAACAGTAGAGAAAGGTGTTTGGGTCATTTGTTGTAGGATGATAGGGTTGGGCGCAGAACAGACTATGGTCGATTCATCAGCATATTGGACTAGGGAGGAGTGAGGTAAAGCTTGGTGTAAATTGTTAATGAAAATATTAAATAGGAGGAGGCCAAGAATTGACCCTTGAGAGATGCCAGTAGGGTTGTGGAGGTATGGAGAGACTGAGTGCTGCCATTTGACGGCATGTTGTCTATTAGAGAAATAACTTTCAAACCAGGCACGGGATGAAGAAGACAGCCCAGTGGAAGAGAGCTGAGAGAGTAGGATGGAATGGGATATGGTATCAAAAGCCTTTGATAGATCTAGAAAAAGGATAGATGCTATATGGCCAGAGTCACAAATTTTGTTAATGATATCTAAGAAGGATAGGAGAGCAATAGAGGTACTGTGGCCACTACAGAATCCATGTCGTGTTAGGGAGAGGATGTTGTTGTTTAACAGGTAGTTATCTAGTTGTTTTTGGATACATTTTTTAAGGATTTGGGATATGGGTGAAAGAAGAGCAATAGGTTGGAAGTTAGAGATGGCGGAGGAAGAGCCCCCTTTGTGGAGGGGTAGGATAATGTCTTTTTTCCATAAAGAGGGAACATAAGATTCTTGGATTGACCTGTTGATTAGAATGGTAATTAAATAAGCTACTGATTCAGTGTCAATCTTGAGAAATTTGGTGGGAATGCTGTCAGCTGAGTTGAAGCAGAGTTTTAGCTTTAGTAAGAGTTTTTTTTATATATGAAGTAGAAATAGAGGAAATATTAAATTCTGTATGGGTAGGAAGTTTTTCCTGATTTTGAGTAGGTAAAGTTGGAAATGTGCTGTATTTAGGAAGGTGTGAGGAGGAGGGTGAGTTGTGGTTAGGATTGCTAGGAAGGGGGAAGGAAAAGGAAGCAGTGAAATTAGCTATTGTATCAATGAATTATGAGTTGAATTTGAAGGCAATAAGATCAGGTGACAAGTGGGGGAAGAGACAAGGGTTTGTTTTAGTGCCAGGGTTCAGAAGATTATTTATAGGGGACCAGAAAAGTTTAGGGTTATTTTTTGTGTATGATTGTAGGTTCATGAAATATTGCTGCTTGTCTTTTCGGATAAGTTTTTTTTATTGGTTGTGAAGTTATTTATAGTGGATAAGATTAAAGGGGTTATTAGAAGTAAGCCAGAGCTTGCAGGCTTTGTCCCTGTTTCACGTGATTTCTTTTGTAGTTTTAGAAAGCCAAGGGGCGTGACTGGATTTGATTCCGAAGGATCTAGTAGGTGCCAGGCTATGGAGAATTCTAAGAAAGGAATTGTTGAAATAAAGAAGGGTGTCATCTAGTGGCAGGGTTTTGAGACTGTTCCAGCTGTAACCTTTAAGGATAGTACTGAGTCTAAGGGGGCAGAATTTGTTGAAGTTTTGTGTGTCTCTAATAGTTTGGGTTTTAGCGAGAGATGTGCAGTTATGAATAGTGTAGGTTGGGAGGTGGTCTCTAAAAGAATTTGGAAGGGTGCCGGCAACTTGATATTTGGAGGGGTCTGAAACTAAGATCAAGTCTAGAATTGAGCGTTTATTTTTTTTTTGAAGTTATATCTAGTAGTGGAAGTAATTAGTTGAGTAAAGTGGAATAGATTAATACTATTGGGGGAATTGGATAGTGGAAGTAGCTGCCCAGTCAATATTCATGTCACCTAGTATAATGGTTTAAATTTTTATTCTATGTGAAATCCAGGAATGAATGTCTAATAGAACTGGGATGTTATTCTCAAGATGAATATAAATGGCTGTAATGCAGAGTTTGTTTGGAGTTGTTGAGCTCAAGAAATTATATTAGGATTTTAGTATTGGGAAAGGAGCATATATTAATGGTATTGGGATAAATTAGTGCAGCACCCCCTCCTTTTTTGTGCTTTCTGTCGACCCTGATTACACTGAAATTTGGAGGAAGGAATTCGGAGTCTTGGATGCTTGGTTTCAGCCAGGTCTCAGTAGCAGCTATGATGTGCGTTCTATTAAGAGTTAGCCAAGCATGGAATTCAGGGGTTTTGTTGAAAATACTTTGAAAGTTAACAGTGGTTATATTGAGAGTTTTATGGGGGGAGGCACCTGGGTTAGGGTGAATGTCTCTTGAACATATAAGGGAGTAGAAGAAGTAAAACATTTTGAAAAAGGAATGCTTTAGAATGGAGAGAAAGGAGGTAAGAAACTATGCTAGAGTATTATGATTGTAGGATAAATAAAAGTTAGTAGTGGGTATTTGGGGTTTACTACATAAGAGTGGAGAATGAGGTTAAAGGCTAGCAGAGCTATGAGAGTAGGAGTGACCTTTGGACAATGATTGTGGAGGTGGTGGGTTATGTATGGTGGTTAGGGAGTAAGGTCCTAGTGCTGTAAGGATAATGAGTAGTAGCATAGCTAAGGAGAAAGGTAGTAGGTAAGTCAGGGTTGTTGCTAGGTAATACATTATAGGAGATGAATTTAAGAGAGATGAGATTTAGGAATTGGTGTAAGGAAGAATGGAATGAAATAATAGAAATGGAAAAAGTGGGGGTAGAATATGTAGTAGTTAGATGGGCATAAAGGTGGGAAGATAGAAGCCTGTGGTGATATGAGATTATGGGAGGAAGTGGGAGTGGTTGAGGGAGGACGTGGGAGTGGTGAAGGAGAGAATAAATGTAATTGATATGGTGGTGGGTGGGAATGGGGTAGGGTCGAGGAGCGGAGTGATCCCAAGTGTAGTGAAGGGCAAACGGAGCAGGAAGCAGTCTGGCCGCGTTCATGTAATAGAGAAAAACAATCAAAAATACAGCCTCTAAATACAGGTATGCCCAGGAAGTGGGGAACTGCTGGGTGAGGCCTTGTGTAAATATGTTGCTAGAAGCAAGGTTTCCCACTATATGTATTAAAATACCTAAGCAGTAATTTCTGAAGGAGTGGAAAAAGAACTTACTATAATAGATGTTATTGCCAGTTCTGCAGCTAACGTTCAGTACTTTACATAAGTATATTCCACTTTAGCTACTTTGTGATAGCTTACCAGGTGATAGTGCTTAGAGAAAAATGGGGCTAAGAGGGAAGCACGTCTTGTAGTGTGCAAGCCTTTCTAGAGATAACAAAGGTGGCTAGTTAGTATTGTTGAAGTGGAACTAACAACAAACCTACATTGTTTGCAGGACATAAAGATCAAGCCCTGTAATTATGCTGTTCAGAGTCTCATTTACAATGCACTATTTCCCTGTAACAGCTAGGGTTTTCTTGAAGGCACAGTAGATGTGATTGCAGGCGCTGAGGAAAAACACAACATATGGCAGGGGACTGTAGAGAAAAAGAGAGACAGAGGGGTTAGGCTTTTTCAAGAGGAAAATACCGGAGAAAGGAATTGAGGCAGAGAAAGGAGGCAATAGACACATTAACTGTTAAAATATACAGCTCTAAGTACATAAGTTAAGCTATTAGAAGAACTAACGGGCACTATAGTTAAATAAATTCAACTGACATTCATAAAATATCAAGGAGTACAGCTTTGTGAACACAGCGCTTGAAAAGAACAACTGGTTAGAAATGTGCAAATGCTCCACTTTAAACAATGCATACATCAACTATCTAAAAGAAAAAAAAACACAATATATTCTCACTAGGAAGTAGTCGCTAATGTATTGAAGGACAATTACATCAATGTCTAATTAGGGGAGCAGTCACTAAAATTCACATTAAAAATTGACTTTGAAGCATTCACTATTAATTTAAAGGAGGAAATGTGATAGATTATGACTATGGAAGTAGTCGCTAATAAACCGCAGTCTGTTTGTGGGAACATAGCAAAATTCTTGTCTAGACTTATAAGGGCCTCAAGGCCAATAGCCTAGTATCATCCCATGAACCTATTAAGCTGGGGGCCTGGGGCTGCTAGGCCCCCCAGAAGTCATAAAGTTCTAGATTCTTTGAGGTGCCTTCTTAGAGAGTTTTTTAAAACAACATTTTGATTCTGTGATGACTTCAATGAAAATCATGAGTAAGGAAATACATTTAGTCTTATTTTTTTCTTTCAAGGAAAAATAAGTTATGTCTAAAGCTTAATGTTCAAAGCTAAAAATTAGTAATTTCCAATAAACTGAGATGACAATTGTTTGTAAAGTTAGATAAATCCCAAATGGAAGAAGTGTTGGATAGCCACCACACTAAACATATGATTATGCAGAATTTATGTGGATGATTTTGCATAGACAGTTGTGTTCTCAGGGTTTGTGGGTGCTTAAAATTATGCCAGGGTATCACTTAGTTTGCCATAGAATAATTCCTAAAAGCTCCAGGGTTAGCCGGTGTTCCTTGTTTACCTTTACTTCAAAGCAGACAGCTTTATGGTTTCACCTGATCAGAAAGAACATTGCAGTCAGTAGGGTACTACATCCAGCCATGCCTTTGAGGACCAGGTAACCGATGTTTGTGCCCTAGTGGGTGTGTAGACTAACTGGTCCAAGGTTTTTGCATTTACAAAGTCCTGGAATCTCTTTGCCTTCATATTAGGAGTACGATTCCCAGCTCATATTGGGGTAGTTAAAGCTGCTCATGAGTATTGTTTTGGGTGAAATGGAGAATGTCTCCAGTGCATTTAAGTATATAATCCTCAGTGATTTACCAACAAATTGATCATTCCATGAGGGACAGAGCAGAGCTATTCTGCAAAATCAGGAACGATTAAGAGACATGAGGGAAGGAGATTGCAATACTTTACATTCTATGTTTTTTTTTTCATTCATTTGATTACATCAGAGTAGTATTGACCCAGCACAATGACCGTAACTGCTATGTGTGTGTGTGTGTGCGTGTGTGTGTGTGTGTGTGTGTGTGTGTGTGTGTGTGTGTGTGTGTGTGTGTGTGTATGTGTGTGTGTGTGTGTGTGTGCGGGTGTGTATGTTTGCTCATGCACGTGTTGACATTTAATACTTTCACAACGTATATTTTGCATGTAAAAATATTTCCTTTAACAACAATTACATATGCTACAGTAAGTTTGAAACATTAGGCAGAGGAATTGTTAACAGATACTCCATTCTCTAAGTGTAACAATGCCTTCCAGGATGAGCGTTATCAGAGAATTAATGTCCTTCCAAGAGTGGTTAATTCCCTGACAATGCCCGCCCTATTAGACATTTTTGCTTGCATAAAAATAGTTGCATAGTCGATTCTAATATTAAGGCTGAAACCTGGTATTGCAGATGTGAAGGCCAACTTTAAATATATGCAATTAACATAGGGCCAGATTCATGATGGCTTGCACAGAGTCTAAGAGTAGAGTAAGACTCCATGCAGCCATCATGTCCAATGAGCGATCCAGGAACAGCCTGTAGGGGCGTGAAAGAGAGCTCCTAAAATGGCTCTTACATGGACAGGACCGTAACATGCAAATTACCTCAATGAGGTAAATGAGGTAGATTTGCGGTTCAGGAAACCCAAATCTGTTCGAGTAAGAGTAGTGTTATCTGCAGAAATGTACTCAGTTGACAACTGAGTACCGTTCTGCAAATAGAAAATCGGAGCCATGACAGCTCCAAATAAAGGTTGCATCCAGTAGAGGAAGCATGCCAATGGCCAAATATATGGCCATTGGCAATGATTCCTGATGAAAAATGAAAAGAAAATGAATTTATTTTTTTTTCCGAGTTTCCATGTTTAAGTGTAGCGCAGCTTCGCGCAAATGGGCTGCGCTCTAAAAAAACAGAAAAATAAAAATTAAAACCCACAAATGTGGATTTTATGGGTATTTGTAATGTACAATGCAAGGCAATGGCAGGCTGAAGATAACATGGCTACCGAGTAGGGGTTGCTAAGGGGGGAACCCAGTCTAAGAGATGTAACCAAGCATTAGTAGGCAATCCATGGGGTAAGGATAGTGAATCCCAAGTCTACATAGCAAATGAGCACAGTCAGTGGAGTGTAAGACTAAGATAAGGGGAGTAACAGAGTAGGATATAGGTGACATCAGGAGGGGGTATGTATGAAAGAAGATAAGCTCATTGGAGCAGAGTGGCATGTGTTAGCTGTCAGTTGCTCATCACTGGAAGAGGTGTGTCATCAGGTATCCTAGCTAAAGTCAAGAAATAGAAGGTGCACACTGTGGGTATCACTAACGTTTCTTGTAAAAATGCTTGCAATGTGTATGCGCTCGTGTGTGCCCCTGTAAACCCGAGTAAGACAGTGCACGCGCGTGTAAGCGTGAGTGCGCGCGTTTAAGCCAGAGTAAGCATGTATAAGGCAGTTTACAGTATTATGAGCGTGTTTACACTGGTGTGCGTGCGTTTAAGCAGGAATTAGCTAGTTTAACTCCAAGCCTGTGTGCGTGTGTATTAGCTCGTGTGCGCGTGTTTGCATTTGTGTGCGCGGCGCTGCCCCCCTGAGGAAATGGAAAGGGAAATGGAAGCACAACAAACAGTAGGAAGTTAACCAGGGAGAGTCAGCAGAGCTAGCAGGTGGAAATAATCAGAATCAGGCAATTACACAGGCAGGAAACCAGCCCAGCCCAGCACTTAAAACTCTGCAAACAACTTTTCACCATGTATTGCTCAGAGACACTGCAGCACTGCAGTAAGCTAAGAGAAGTGAATACTGAAAAGGCTTAACTGAGACAAAGAAATGTTAGGGGCTGTCATTGCTGTCATAAACCGACATATGCAACATGCTGAGGGTGGTGACAATGGGAATGCTGCCAACCAACCCCCAGTGAGGAGACGGAGAAGAGTGTACAGGCCCAGGGTAACCTACCAGGGGCTACATGAGCTAGAGATAGTGGAGCGCTATAGAGTGGACAGAGACCTCATGCAGCAAATTGTTGAGCTGTGCAGGCCACGCCTCACACACAGAACCAACAGAGGGGAACCCATTCCAGTGGAAACCAAGGTATGTGTTGGCCTATGAATACTAGCAACAGGTACCTCCCAGAGACCAACTGGTGATATGATGGGGATATTACAGGGATCAGCATCCAGGGTACTGCACCAGTTTCTGGATGCCATGTCGGCACATGTCAGTGATCATGTATATTTCCCCAATTCCTGTGAGGTATTGGCCAGCAATATGCCTCTCTTCCAGCAAATAGCGGAATACCCTGAGGTAGTGGGTGCAATAGACTGCACACACATACACATCAAAGCACCAGCCGGTGAGCGGGGTAGGGTCTACTTCAACCGCAAGGGCTTCCCCTCCATCAACTGCCAGGTCGTGTGTGATGCCTAGGGCATAATACTGAATGTGTGTGCTGGCTGCCCTGGAAGCTACCATGATTCCCATATTTGTCATCTGATGCAGCTGTACCAGACATTTGCCAATGGGGACATTCCACATGGTCACCTAGTGGGGGATGCTGGCTATGCACTGGAGTCATGGCTGATGACACCCATCAGAAATGCACACACACCTGAACAGGAACGCCATAATGAGGCACACGCACAAACATGAAATGTAATCGAGCATGTGTTTGGGCTGCTCAAGTCATGGTTCCAATGCCTGGACACATCTGGTGGAGCCTTGCAGTACACACCAACTACATGTACCCAAATTGTCATGGTATGTGCTATGCTACATAATATGATCCTGTGAAAACAGCTGCAGCAGGACCAGCATAGGCCTGGGCCAAACAGCCCCCCACCATTGCCAAGGTCATCACAGGCAGAGCGTGACTCGGAGGAGGAACAACCTGAGCCTGCCCCAGTAGGCAGAAGGAGCCGTGCCCAGTATGCTTTGGCCTTGGCAAAGAGGCAACGCATAGCACATACACTGTCTCAGTAGGAACCCTGGAAATGATACCTCTCTCTGACCTGCACATATAGTAAAAGGGATGCCTAAGTTGACACTACCTGCTTCAAACATGTACAGGGAGTGTAGTATGTGCATCTGACATAGGCAGCCCTGCAACACCACCTGAGGCATGATTGCCATGTGTCAAGCAATTTAAGGTAGTGCTAAACAGCCTTTACCACAATGTAGTATATGCAAACAGAATACACACACCAACTAGTACAACTGTGGTCAGTGTTGAATAATATTGGGCAATGTCCAGCAAAGTTGGTGAATATACAGCAATGTTGAACAAGCCTGGTCTAAGTAGGGCATAGCAGAACAAAAGCCAACATGCTCATATTTGCTTAACTGGCCCTTAAGCAGTCTGGTCTGCTCAGTATGGAAATATAAAGCAGTGATGGGCCTCGAACCCAGGATACCGTGCAACATAGTTAAAGTACTGAACCACTAAACCATGACAGCATTGCACTGCTCAGCCAGTATGAAGGGATGTTGATAAGTCTATGCAAAGTATCTCATGGAAACCCTCCAGGCACAGCATAATCCCTGTTGAGTTATGACACAAAGGTGAGTCCTGCAGTAAGAACAGAACTTGACTTCCAACACACACAGTACAAATGTTAATATTGGTCATGTTCACACACATCCAGAAATGTAGTGGACTTCAGATCGCAACATACTGAAAGGTCACACTGGGCATGCTCACACACTTGAATAAATGAGACATATGTCAGGCAACAAAACATGGAAAGCCTGAACTGGGCATGCTCACACACTTAGGCCATGTCTGATTACAGCAGTGGGCCACACATATCTGGCAGTTGCATGTGTTAACCCATAGGTTCATAGGTTCATAGGTTCATGCTAGGCTATCTGCCCTGGGGCATTTATAAGCCTAGCCCGATTGTGTTTGGCTTACGTCACGCCTTGATTTGAGTATACTGTGTCCTTTTTAAAGTTTAGTTTACTGTGCCTCTGTCTAATAGTGACACGGAAGTAATCCCCGGGACAAACCTACGATCCCCCATCCACTCATCAAGATTCTTCTTGAAGAGAGTCAATGAGGTACTCTGCCTAACATGAATTGGAATTCTATTCCAGAGCGAAGGGAGCCTCTGGGTTATAGATCTGTCCCTCCAGCATGTTCTATTTATTTCTGTGCTGAGGTTCAAGTCCCTCGAGCGCGTGGCTCTAAGGGATTTAGATTTACTGAGGTGGAGCATGTCCACTAATTCTGGGTTGGACATAGCTTTATATGTCAGGCATAGATCGCCTCGAAGTAGGCGGTATGCAACTGAGTAGAGCTGGAGTTTTTTTAACTGAGCAGCATATGGCATCTGTTTGAGTCCCTTGATCCTCCTGGTGAGGTACTTTTGAGGTCGTTCTAATTGCTGCAGGTGTCGAGTAAGGTACATCCCAAAGGGGGCATTGTATTCTATGATGGGCCTGATGAGGGATGAATAAAGGGACACGATTACCTCTCTTGATCTAGATGTGAATCCTTTCATGATGAGGTGGGCTATGTAGAAGGTCTTCCTAACCACTTTGGCAATGTGGTTGTCAAAGGAGTGATTGATATCAACTTGGGTCCCCAGATCCCAAATTACTTTCTCTGTACTTAATGGGTTACCACCTATGTGGTAATTTGTGGGCACATTGTTTTTGCCAAAGGGTATGACTATACACTTTTTGGCATTTAGCTTTAGACCATGGCTCTGGCACCAGTTATCCGTCTCTGCGAGACCTTTTTGAAGGATGTTTGTGTCAGCTGCAGAGTCGATTATGGTGGCCAGTTTGCAGTTATCTGCGAACTTGGTGAGCCATAGTCCTCCCACGTTGGCCTGTACCTCAGAAAAGTAAATACCGAACAAGAGAGGTCCCAGGACAGAACCTTATGGGATGCCACTTGTGACCGGTTTCAAGTCTGACATGGCTCCAGCAACTCTGACTCTGTGGGTTCTGTCTTTGAGCCAGTTTGTGACCCATCTTGTGACATAGGGGTTTATATTTAGGCTGGATAGTTTATCTATGATGCCCGAGTGGGGTATTGTGTCAAATGCTTTTGCGAGGTCCAGATAGGCTGTGTGGACTACCTTCCCTTCATCTATGGGCTTGCTGACTGTTTTGAAGAAGTTGACCAGGTTCAAAAGGCAGGATCTGCCCTTGACAAAGCCAAATTGGGTAGGATCTAGTGTCTGTAGGTTCCCAATGTCTTTGTTTATGAGTTCCATGATGATCCTCTCCATAGCCTTGCAGACTAGGCTAGTCAGGCTTATGGGGCGATAGTTTCCAGGGTCCGTAGAGGCACCACCTTTGTGGAGTGGGACCACTGTTGCTGTACACCATTCTTTGGGCACATATCCTGTAGTGAGGCTGAGATTGTACAGCAGTTTTACTTGAGGGATTAGTTCTTCTAGGTCAGGAGTTCATGTACGACGCAACCCGGGATGCCATCTGGTCCCATGGAAGCAGTGTTTTTTGCTTTGGAGAGGGTGGCCTTCACCTGAGCATCAGAAATGTTTGGGATGCTGCACTCTGCCGGGATAGATACTTGCTCTTTTGGGGGGAGGGGGGGGAGTTTGCACTGAACCTGTCTGCCAGGATATTGGCGATGTCTGTGGGTTCAGTGTATTTTTTGTCGTTTAGAATCAACTCAGAGCAAGTCTGGGAGTTGCATCCCAGGTTCCTAACATAACTGAAAAAAGTCTTATGATTGTCTTTAGTGTCCTGTGCAATTTTTCTCTCGAAGCTGGCCTTGGAGGATTTTATGAGGGATCGTAATTTTTTGCTAGTACTGATCAGAGATGCCTTCCCTTTTAGGGATTTTGCTCTATCATGTAGTAGCTTCCTCCTTCTGTTGTACAGTTTATTTATGGCTGGGTCCACCAGACTGGACGCCTGCCTTTGGATGATTGGGTCTTGATTTTGTTTGGGATAGCATGATCCATGCATTCCTGGAGATGTCCGTAGAATGCATTTATATAGGATTCTGCAGTTTGGGCCATAGTTTCCACTGGCCCTGGGGCCTTGAAGGATTCCACTTCCGTTTTGAGAAGTGTGAAGTTTGCTTTTGAGAAGTTTTTCACTGTGGTTTTCTGGGCTGGGGGTGGGGTCAGGATGTGGATATCCAGTGAAATTAATTTATGGTCTGATCTTACCAATGAGGGATATACTTCTTGTATGGAGCATAGAGTCCCCATGTTGGTAATGATCAGGTCTAGTATGTTTTCCCCTCTTGTGGGAGTGGTGACTAGTTGTTCCATAGCATTTGAGATTATAAATTCCAGGATCTTTGGGCTAAGGTGCTGGGGCTTGAGTAATGCTTCCAATCTATGTTTGGGTAGTTGAAGTCGCCCAATATAATGGTGTTTGGAGAGATCTTCATGTTTTCCAATGTTTTCAGGAAAGCCGAGTGGGATTCCTGACTTTGAGAGGGTGGTCTGTAGGATACTATAAACTGAAAAGCAGTCTTGCCCACTGTCAGTTGCACATGGATGGTCTCCGATACTTCGTGCAATGCCACTAACCTGGAGGTGTGGATATCCTTGATAAATATGGAAACTCCCCCTCCTTTTGTGGTTCGGTCCAGGTTTTGGGGCCGAAAAGCATGATATGAGGTATAACCTGGTAGTGCTGGGGTGCTCTCTGGAGCCTTGAACCAGGTTTCTGTCACTGCACAGATATCGATGTTCTCCATACTGAGGAGAGCTTTGAGTGCATGCATCTTGAGGTTAAGACTTCTGGCGTTTAGCAGCATTACCCTCAGTTTCTTGTTCCTTGTGCTGTCTATGGAGGTGGGTTTGACTTTTGAGCCTTGCCTAAAAAGGCACTATGGGGGTGGCAAGAGCCTTTGCCAATATCCAAAAGCCCAGGGGTGACAGGTGCAAGCCGTCCCTAGCAAAGCAATGTCGCTTGTTGGGCATGTCATCCCAGGCTGACAGACACTGGATCCCCTTTGAATGACACCAAAATTTTAGTCAATTGTTAAAATCGATCATTTTGTCTTTATACTGTGGCATCATTCTAGGTGAGGGTAAGATGCTGCTCAAGGTCAGGGTCATACCGGCCTGGGCTACATGATCAGAGAGCTCCACTATGTCTCTTTTCATGTAGTCGAGGGAGGTAAGTCTCAGGTCATTCACACCAGCATGTACAATGACTGAGTCATATTTGTATTTGCTTTGGAGTGACTTGAGTGCTTGCGTTATGTGGTGGATCCTAGCGCCCGACAGGCAGCTCACTGTGACCTTCTCTTTATTCAGCCTGGTGAGCGGGATGTCAGTGTGTCTGACAATAGAGTCACCTATTACAAGAGTATCAGGTGTCTTATTCAGCCTTAAGGGCTGTGACTGCTTGGCACACTGACTTTGTGTGCTATGTGTTGTATGTGTTTTGTTTTGGGGTAATGTTTGCTTGGATGTCTGCTTTGGAGGTCTCTGTTGCTTAGGTTGATTTTTATTTAGAGCCTCCGAGTATGTTTTTGTGTTTTTATGTGTTTGGTTCGCTGTTGTGGTGGGATTATGTGATACTGGAATTGTGTTGTGTGAGGTTACCTTCTCCTCCTAACTGGTTACACCAGTTTTGAAATGAGAGAGCTCAGTCTCCAGTTTGGCTATATGGTTGCATCTCTCACATATATTTGAACCTGTTTGGAGGAGGAGAGGGTTGTCCGTGTACATGAGACAGTTGTAACATTGCCTCAAAATTCCCAGATTCACCAGCTGGACTGGAGAGGAAACCATTGACTGACCTTTGGACATGCTAGCGTAATATAGGGAACTGAATTAAAACAGACCAATAGGGGACAAGGTAATCGTAGAGAGTATAAGAGTAAGTAGTGCTTATGGTTTATTAGTGCTAACTTGTAAGATTACTTATTTGGACCAGTGAGGGCCTTAGAATGAGAATATGGTGTTTAATTTGAGAGATAGAGCAGTTCTAAGGGAAAAAGTGAAGAGCAGACTTTGTGGAGCCAGGAATAGTTTAAACCCAATTAGGCAGCGCTGCCCGATGTTGCACTATCATAAAGCATAAAACTGCGCAAAAGAGGGTTTTAAGAGAGGGAGATCAAGGAGTTTGTAATTGACCCAAAATGGCCAATAAAACTACAGTTTCAAGGCAGTAACCACTCCCACAGGGGCAGGCAGGCTGCTCAATGTTTATCACTGCCACTGATGAACACAGAGACTTCCCTTTAGCCCAAGCAAACAATGGCCTCCAAGAAACTTACAAATAGTTCAGAACAGCAAATCTGTAACTGAACTTTTTTAAATCTCAGAAAAGTGGGAAAAAAGCAAGATTTTTTTGTTTTTTGTTTTTTTAAGGAAAGCAGAGGTTCACAAATATCAACAAGTTAGAACAGTGCAGTAAATGACCCCACACAGGAACCTCACACTATCCAGCAATCCACCTTGTGCACACAGTTACATGACAACAGACACTTATATAATATAGTGGAACCCTGTCGTGATCAAACATGTTCCACAGATACCTAAGTTGTTCATAGAAACTGGGAAAGCAAAGATGATAAAGACCTGAAAACAGTATCAGCAATCAATATTGTGCATCCCGAGCAGAAGCATAGGTTCAGAGGTCGATAGTAGGCTATCTGCTCTAGGGTATGTACAAGCCTAGCCAGAGTATGTTTGTCTTTTGCAGCCCTGTCAGAGTACTACACTGTGCCAATGAATAGTAGGTCACAAAAGATAGCCCATGTACGTTTAGGCTAGTGTGCTTCTGTGTAGCAGAGACACAGAAGATATCCCATGGATAAACATACGATCACCCATACAGCCATCAAGATGTCCCCTGTAGGTTGTTAGTGGGTGGCTCTGCCTATGCAAAACTGTGATCACAATCTGGAGTGAGTGGAGGCCCTGGGATAAGAATCTGTCCCTCCAGCATGTCCTATTAACATCTGTGCTGAGGTATATGTCCCTGGAGTGTGTAGCTACAAGGGAGTTGGATATCCTGAGGTGGATGGAGCATGTCCATTAATTCTGGGTGGGGTATTACTGCAAACAACAGGCACACATCATATCCGAGTAGGTGGTAAGCGACTGAGTAGAGCTGGAGTTACTGCATCTGAACTGTGCAGGTCATCTGTGTGAGTCCCTACATCTGCTTGGTGCAGAACTTATAGGTTCATAGGTTAATAGGTAGAGACTAGGCTATCTGCCCTAGGGCATTTATAAGCCTAGCCAGAGTGTATTTGGCATCCGTCTCCCTATTGGATTAGTCTACTGTGCCTCTGTAAATTAGGTCACAGAAGGTACCCTTTAAGATTAGTTTGCTGTGCCTCTGTCTAGCAGGGACACAGAAGAGATCCCAGGGGTGAATTTGTGATTTCCCATCCATGTGTCCAGATTTGGCTTGAAGAGGGTCAGCGAGGGGCTATGTCTAATATGAATTGGGATTCTATTCCAGAGTGAGGGGAGCCTCTCGGAAATGAATGTGTCCCTCCAGTATGTCCTTTTTATTCTTGTGCTGAGGTTTAAGTCCCTGGAGCGTGTATCTCTAAGGGACTTGGATTTTTGAGGTGGAGCATGTCCATTAATTCTGGCTTTGGCATGGCTTTGTATGTCAGGCATAGATTGCCTCTGAGTAGGTGGTAAGCAACTGAGTAGAGCTGGAGTTTCCTTAGTTGAGCTGCATATGACATCTGTTTGTAGCCCATGATCCTCTTGGAGAGGTACTTTTGGGTCTCTCCAGGTGCTGCAGGTGTCGGGTAAGGTACATCCCAAAAGAGCCATTGTATTCAAGTATGGGGCTGGTGACTGACGAGTAGAGGGGCACAATGACCTCTCTTGATGTAGATGCGAACCCTTTCGTGATAAGGTGGCATATATAGAAGGTCTTTGTAACCACTTTGGCAATGTGATTATCAAAGGAGAGATTACTATCTACATTGGTCCCCAAATCTCAAATGACTACTTCTGTACTTAATGGATTACCACCTATGTGGTAATTTGTGTGCCTGTTTTTCACAAAGGGGATGACTATGCACTTTTTAGCATGTAGCTTGAGCTTGTGGCTCTGGCACCAAACATCCATCTCTGTGAGACCCTTCTGGAGGATGCTTGTGTCATCTGGAGAGTCGATTATGGCCCCCAGTTTGCAGTCATCTGCGAAACTTGTCAGCCATAATCCCCCCGTGTTAGCCTGAACCTCAGAGAAGTACATACTGAACCAGAGAGGTCCCAGAACTGAGCCCTGTGGGATGCCACTTGTAACTGGTTTGTATTCGGACATGGCACCTGCGATTCTGACCATGTGGGTTCCATCCCTGAGCCAGTTTGCAACCCATCTTGTGATATAGGGGTTGATATTTAAGCTGTTAAGCTTATGTATGATTTCTGAGTGGGGTATTGTGTTGAACGTTTTTGCGAGGTCCAAGTAGGCTGTGTGGACTACCTTGCCCTCATCCATAGCTTTGGTAACTGTTTCAAAGAAATCAACTAGGTTTAAGAGGCAAGATCTGCTCTTAACAAAGCCGAATTGGGTAGGGTCCAGTGTCTGGAGGCTCCCAATGTCTTTGTTTATGAGTTCCATGATAATATGCTCCATAGCTGTACAGACCAGACTAGTCAGGCTTATGGGGCGATAGTTCCCAGGGTCTGTTGTGGCACCACCTTTGCGGAGTGGAACCACTGTAGCTGTATGCCATTATTCGGGTACATATCCTGTAGTAAGGCTATGTTTGAACAGTGACTTAATGTGAGGGTTCAGTTCTTCTTGGAGCTTGTGTAAGGCACAGCCTGGGACACCTTCCAGTCCCACAGCTGCTGTGTTTTTTGCTTTGGCAAGGGCAGCCTTCACCTGTGCATCTGTGATGTCAGGGAGGTTACATTCAGTTGTGATAGGCATTTGTTCCTTTGTGGGTGAAGGGGGGGAGAGGTTTGTGCTGAATCTGTCTGCCAGGATGTTGGCTGTCTGTAGTTTCGGTATATTTTGTACTGTTATGCAACAATTCAGAGCATATCTGGGAGTTTCCACCCATGTTATGGACATAACTAAAGAAGGACTTGTGATTATCTTTAGTGTCTAGGGCAATTTCCCTTTGGAAACTGGCCTTTGATGATTTTATGAGGTATCGAAGTTTCTTGCTAATACTGATCAGAGATGCCTTCCATTTTTGGGATTTTGCTCTGTCATGTAGTAGCTTCCTCCTTCTGTTGTATAGCTTATTTATGGCTGGGGTCCACCAAACAGGTTTCCTGTTTTTGGAAGAGTGAGTCTTCGTTTTATTTGGGATAGCACGATCCATGCATTCCTGCAGGTGCTCATAGAATGCATTTGTAAAGGATTCTGCGGATTGGCCTGTATTACCCTTTGGCCTGTGGGCTTTGAAGGATTCCACCTCAGTCTTGAGAAGTGCAAAGTTGGCATTTGAGAAATTCTATACAGTGATTTCCTTGGCT
Source organism: Protopterus annectens (assembly GCF_019279795.1). Taxonomy (NCBI): domain Eukaryota; kingdom Metazoa; phylum Chordata; order Ceratodontiformes; family Protopteridae; genus Protopterus; species Protopterus annectens. The sequence goes on along the minus strand of NC_056741.1, from coordinate 284,915,197 downwards.
GGGGGTGAGGACGGAATATGGATGTCCATGGAAATTTGTTACTGGTCTGATCTTACCAGTGGGGTTTACCTCTGGTGTGGAACACAGAGTCCCCATGTTGGTGATGATCAGGTCCAATATGTTGTTCCCTCTTGTGGGAGTGGTGACCAGTTGTTCCATCGCATTACAGTTTATAACTTCAAGGAACCGTTGGGCGAGTGTGATTGGGCATGAGTAGTTGTTGCAGTCAATGTTTGGGTAGTTGAAGTCACCCAATAACATAGTTTTAGGAGAGACCTTGATATTCTCCAGTGTTCTCAGGAATGCCAAGTGGGGTTCCTGTAATAGGGAGGGTGTTCTGTAGCAGGCTACAAACTGAAAGGCAGTTTGGCCCACTGTTTGTTGCACATGGATGGTTTCTGATGCTTTGTGCAGTGCCCTAACCTGGAAGTGTAGGTATCTTTGATGAATATAGATACTACCCCTCCGTTTGTGCTTTGGTCCGTGTTTTGTGTATGAAACGCATGGTATGAGTTATAACCTGGTAGTGCAGGGGTACTCTCAGGAGCCTTGAACCAGGTTTCTGTTACTGCACAGACATCGATATTCTCCATACTGAGGAGAGCCTCAAGTGGGTGCATCTTGAGGTTTAGATGTCTGGCATTGAGTAGCATTACCTTTAGATTTTGTATCCCTGGGTTGTCTATGGAGGTGTGTTTGTCCTTTGAGCCTCGCCTAAAAAATGCACTATGGGGGTGACAAGAGGCATGGCCAGTATATGAAAGCCTAAGGGTGACAGGTGCAAGCTGTCCCTAGCGAAGCAACGTGGCTTGTCAGGCATGTCATCCCAGGTTGACAGACACTGGTTCCCCATTGAATGACACCAATACTGTAGACAATTGTTGAAACTGTTCATTTTGTCTTTATACTCTGGCATCATTCTTGGTGAGGGCAAGATGCTACCCAAGGTCAGGGTCTACAGGGCTACATGATCAGAGAGCTGCTCTATCTCTCATTTCTTGTAGTCCAGCGAGGTACGTCTCATGTCATTCACACCTGCATGGATAATGACGGAGTCATACTTGTACCTGCTTTTTAGTGACCTGAGTGCTTGCATTATGTGGTGGATCCTGCCACCTGACAGGCAGCTTACAATGACCTTCTCCTTGTTCAGTCAGTTGAGTGGGATGTCAGTGTGCCGGACAATAGAGTCCCCTATAACAAGTGTATTTGGTGTGTTGTTTGGCCTTAAGGGCTGTGACTGTCAGGCACACTGATTTTGTGAGATATCTGATTTGTGGGAATTGCTGAGGGGTGGGTGTTGCTTGGGTATCTGTGGTCAGTACAGTTGCTGCAGGTGTTGGGTAAGGTACACCCCAACGGTGCCATTGTGACCAAGCATGGTTGTTATTAGTATAGGGGCACAATGACATCACTCGATCTAGATGTGAAACCATATGGGATAAGGTTGCTTATATAGAAGGTCTGTCCAACCACTGTGGCAACGTGAATGTCAAAGGTGACAGAACAAACAAGTCATGACACCAATCACCTAACAACACCTACCATATGTAATGGAGTACTACCTATGCGTTAATGTATGGGCATGTAGTTATTCCCAAAGGGGATGACTATGCAACAAATGGCATTTAGCTGTAGGCCATGGCTCAGGCACCAGTCATCCATCTCTGTGAGACCCTATTGGAGTATGTATGTGGCAGCTGGAGATGTGATCATGGCACCCAGTATGCAGTCGAGTGTGAACAAGGTCAGCCATATTCCCCCTGTGGTAGCCTGTACATCAGACAAATATATACTGTACAAGAGAGGTTCCAGGACCAAGCCGTGTGGGATGCCACGTGTAACTGGTGTATAGTCAGACATGGAACCTGCAATTCTGACCATGTGGGTGCTATCCCTGATCCAGGTAGTAATCCATCATGTGAGATATGTGTCCATATCGATGCTGGTGAACCTATTCATAATGGCCGAGTGGGTTATTGTGTGGAAGGGTTTAGCAAGCTTCAGGTAGGCTGTGTGTACAACTGTCCCTATGTTGATGGACCTGTTAACTGTCAAAAGAATACAAACATGTTCAAGAGGCAAGATCTGCCCACAACAACGCTGAAATGTGTAGGACACAGTGTCTGTAGTTTCCTGATGTCTATGTGTAAGAGTCCCATGACAGTACACTTCATAGCTTTGCATAACAGGATAGTTAGGCTTATAGGGCAATAATGTCTGTGGCCCATTCTGGCACCAACTATGTGGAGTGGGAACACTGTTGCTGTATGCCATTCCGTGGGTACATATCCTGTAGTAACTCCATTATTGCACAGTGATGTAATGTGAGGGTTACGTCTGTCATGAAGCTCGTGTAAGATGCAGGCTGGGACACCAACTGGTAACATTGATGCTGTAATGTATGCTTTGGGGAGGGCAGCACTCACCTGTTACTGTGTGGTGTCAGGGAGGTTACACTCTGTTGGGATGGATAGTTGCTCCCTAGGGGGGATGGGGGGAGACATCTGCACTGAACCTGTTTGCCAGGATGTTGGCTATGCCAGTGGGTTCAGGGTAAGTGTAGTCAGTATGCAGTAACTCACAGCATATCAGTGAGTGTCCACCCATGTTCCTGACCTAACTGACGAAGGCCTTGTGATAGTCCTACTTGGCTGGTGCAATTGTCCATGAGAAGAAGAACTTAGATAGGTACATGAGTGATCATAGCTGTCTGCTAGTACAGATCACAGATGCTTTCCCCATCTGGGATTGTGCTATATCATGTAGTAGCTTCCTCCTGACATTGTACAGCTCATTAATGGCTGGTGTCTACCAGACAGGTCCCCTGCCATTGGAGGAGTGAGTCTTGTTGTTATTTGGGGTAGCACAATCCATGCAGTCCACTAGGAGTCCATAGAATGTGTATGTAAAGGATTCAGCAGTCGGAGCTGTATTTCAAACTGTCTCAAGCTCTCTGAAGGATACCACCTTGCTTTGGTGAAGTGAGATGTTGGCTCATCAGAAGTTCACCAAGATTACCCAGGATGGGTGTGTGGAGTGTATATGTATGTCCAGTGAGATAGATGTATGTTCCGACCTTACCAATGAGGGGTATATTGCTGGTGTGTGACATAGAGTCCCCATGTTGGTGATGATCAGGTCCAGTATGTATTCCCCCTTGTGGCTGTGGTGACTGGTTGTGCCATAGCATATTAATGTACAAATTGTAGCTACTGTAGTGCGAGGTTGTTGCGGCTTGAGTAGTATCCCCAGTCAATATTCATTGATTTGATGTCACCCAATATAATGGTGTTTGTGGAGACCATCATATCCCCCACTGTTCCCAGGAAAGCCGAGTGTGGTTCCTGAGTATGGGAGGGTGGTCTGTAGTAGGCAACAAACTGAAAGACAGTTTTGAACAATGGTAGTTGTATATGTATGGTCTGTGATGCTTACTGCAGTGCCACTAACCCGGAGGTGTGTGTATCTGTGATGTATAGGGATACACCCCCTAGTTGTGTTGTCCGTTCCAAGTCCTGTGGTCAGAAAGCATGGCATGAAACATAACCTGGTAGTGCTGGTGTGCATATGTGACCCTGAACTAGGTGTCTGTTAGTGCACATATATTGCTATCCCCCATACTGAGGGGAGTCCTGGGTGGCTGCAATATGAGGGTAACACATCTGGTGTTGAGCAGCATTACCCTTAGTGTTATTTAACCTGTAATGTCTATATAGGTGGGTTTGTCTTTTGAGCCCTGCTCAACAAATGCACTATGATGGTAGCAAGAGCCTTAGCCAGCATTCAAAGGTCCAAGGGTGACAGGTGCAAGCTGTCCATAGTGAAGCTACGTGGCATGTTGAGCATGTCACCACAGGCTGACAGACACTGTATACCCTATGAATGACACCAATATGTTAGCCAAGTGTTAAACATGATATGTTTGTCTGTATACTGTGACATCATACTTGGTGGGTGTAAGATGCTAGACAAGGTCAGGGTCATACTGGCCTGGGCTACATGATGACACTGTTCCTCCATGTACCATGTCATGTGGTCCAGGGAGTAACATCTGAGGTTTTACGCACCAGCATGGACAATGATGGTGCCAGTCCTGTACTTGCTTTTTAGTGACCTGACTGCATGTGTTATGTGGCAGATCCTGGACACGACAGACAGTACAAAGGGACTATTCCCTTGTATGGGCTGGTGAATGGTACGTCAGTATGTCTGACAATAAGTGTCGCCTATCACAAGTGTATTATGTGTGTTGTGTAGCCCAAAGGCAAGTGACTGTGTGGCACACTGACATTATGAACTATGTGAGATCTGGGAATTGTAGTGGGGTAGCAGTTGTGTGTGTGCCTGCTGTGGAGGTCTCTGCTGCTTAGGCAGAGTTCAGTTACAGCATCCAAGTATGTGTATGTGTGATAATGTGGTTTGAGTGCTGTCGCCAGAGGATATGTGAGATTGATATGTGGTGTGTGTGGTTATCTTCACCACCTGATAGACTATGCCAGTCATGGGTCGAGAGAGTTCAGCACCCTGCATGTCTCTATAGGTGCATCTCACACATATATCTGGGCTTGTTGTGAGGAGGAGAGTCTTGTCTGTGTACATGAGGCAGATGTGACATTGTGTCTACATCACAATATTCACCAGCTGGACTGGAGAGTGCACACAAAGCCAACCCCTGGACATGCCGGGATATCATCATGACATACTCTGTAGCCAGATGACAAAGGATCAGTAGGGTGTTAAGTGTGTAAAGGAGTAAAACAGGAATTAGTGCTCAGGTTTGTTGGTGTTCTGTAAAGAGTAGCTGAGAAGGAGTCCCGACTGAATCATGACACCTCTGACAGCTATGTCATATATAGCAATGTACACACATATATGTCATGAGTCAGGGCTAACTGTACCTGAATGACAATGCCGACATCCTGACAGACAGGCCCATATATACATACCCACCTCCCACCGACGATAGTCCATATCATCATACCTGGAAATATCGCACGTAGAATGGATGAACAGCTACCCCCAATGCTAAAAGCATGGCATCAAGTGAACTACATTGATTCCCAATAGGTGTCATGCATAAACTACAGAACAAACACCTGAACAGTCAGCTGAACCTCCCCCCCTACACAGGATGTGAAACCGTTGAATGTGTTACAGCAACATATGGCACTCCACACAAGTGTTGGTGCACAACACACCATGGGATGTACAGTCCAGTATGCCTATGAAGTATGATCTGCAAGCCATGGAGTCCATCATGGTTGAAGTCATAAACCGAGCTATTGGAAGCTGACATACACACAACCCTACTAACAGTGGTATGTTCATGTGCGGATCATGGTTCCCAAACATGCTAGACTGTTTGCAAGGCAGCCACACAGGACATACATCACTGAACACAGCTACACGTCTCACATACACTTTGAATAGCCCTTTATCAACATCCCAGACACATGTATTACCCACAAAACCAACAAGCTGTGCATAAATATGTGCTGACATATGAAGGAATGTCAATGTGTCCACAGATAGATCACACAAGGTAAGGATTATGAGTTCCTATTCAAGCTGTTGACACCTGACGACCCACATGGACCATTCCTGGAATGGCATAAAACAAAGTGTACACGCATTACCATGTCCAGTCTGATGATGTTACCAACCTAGAAATACAGCAGGAGAAAGGAAACCCCCCAGTAAAGCAAATAGTGCGCCATGCTAATGCGTCTCTCTCTAGTATCATAACATAGGTAGGTAGGGGTTTGAATCCTGCAAACGCTGACTGTGTGTGTATGTGTGCAACTCTCTTTGAAAGGCGTGGCCTTTTTGAAGACTGGGAAAACACACCACAGATGTACATTCCTCTTTGGAAAGACTGATGATGTCACCACCCTAGAAAAACAGACGGAGAAGAAAAAACACCCAGTAAAGCAAATAGCGCGCTGTGCTAATGCATCTTTCTCTAGTATCATAACCTAGTTAGGTAGGGGTTTGAATCCTGTAAATGCTGACTGTGTGTGTGGGGGGGTGGGTGTATGTGTGCGCAATTCTCTTTGAAAGGAGTGGCCTTTTTGAAGACTGGGAAAACACACCACAGATGTACATTCCTCTTTGGAAAGACTGATGATGTCACCACCCTAGTAATACAGACGGGGAAGGGAAACCACCCAGTAAAGCAAATAACGCGCTGCGCTAATGCGTCTCTCTCTAGTATCATAACCTAATTAGGTAGGGGTTTGAATCCTGCAAACGCTGACTGTTTGTGTGTGGGGGGTGTGTGTATGTGTGTGCAATTCTCTTTGAAAGGAGTGGCCTTTTTGAAGACTGGGAAAACACACCACAGATATACATTCCTTTTCGGAAAGACTGATGATGTCACCACCCTAGAAATACAAACGGAGAAGAAAAAACACCCAGTAAAGCAAATAGCGCGCTGTGCTAATGCGTCTCTCTCTAGTATCATAACCTAGTTAGGTAGGTGTTTGAATCCTGTAAATGCTGACTGTGTGTGTGGGGAGAGTGTGTGTATGTGTGTGCAATTCTCTTTGAAAGGAGTGGCCTTTTTGAAGACTGGGAAAACACACCACAGATGTACATTCCTCTTTGGAAAGACTGATGATGTCACCACCCTAGAAATACAGACGGAGAAGATAAACCACCCAGTAAAGCAAATAGCGCACTGTGCTAATGCATCTTTCTCTAGTATCATAACCTAATTAGGTAGGGGTTTGAATCCTGCAAACGCTGACTGTTTGTGTGTGGGGGGTGTGTGTATGTGTGTGCAATTCTCTTTGAAAGCAGTGGCCTTTTTGAAGACTGGGAAAACACACCACAGATGTACATTACTCTTTGGAAAGACTGATCATGTCACCACCCTAGAAATGCAGACGGAGAAGGGAAACCATCCAGTAAAGCAAATAGCACACCACACTAATGCGTCTCTCACTCGTATCATAACATAGTTAAGTACGGGTTTGAATCCTACAAATGCTGACTGTGTGTGTGTCACTCTTGGTCAATGCGGTGTATGATTACAACAGTAGGTACATTGCACACATCAGGTATATGCGTTGCAAATATATATGTGTACATGTTCCCTTAATCAATACAGAGGTGTGAAGCCTGCATACTACATGAATACATTTGTTGCCATTGACAGGTTGTGCCACAGCTTCTCAGATCGTAGGTCACATATGTATGTATGTGACAGGCCCATCCACTGTTGTGATCCGTGGCCAAGATCATCTGTGCCACACACACATCCATGACAGTTACTTTACAGTAATGTGAGTGAGGGTATATGCCTGGGATATATGTCAGGCATGTTCATACACAACCACGACTGCCAATAATGGGCAGTCTTTATAGGTGTACAACTGCCTTGTGTATATGCCTCCAATGTCTCATGTGACACACCTTGGGACTCCACAATACCTATGGATATGTGGATACCAAGGGACACATAACATAACATGAGGCTGTATGTACACATTGGTACCCAACATACATGTTGAGGGCTACTACCTATGTGGTACTGATGGGATAGTAAGTATAGTAAATGTGGATGACTATGCCATAGTCAGCTTGCTGTTATACAGCATGTATCACATGACAGGCATCTGTCTGTATGATACCCTTGTGTAGGATATGTGTCCCATCCAGGGAATGGATTGTAGGCCACTGCATGCATTACCAGATGTGGATGGACACATCCCTAGTGTGTTTGCATGTACCTAAGGGGGCTATATGCCAAACAGGTGTGGACACAGGAATGGGTGGTGGTAATTAATACTGGTTAGCATTATAGTGTAACACCGGAAGGATACAACTGTTACTGAGTTCCCTACGACTGTTTATCATTTGTCAGGACAACATCCAATGATTGCTTATAGTCATGCTGTTGAGGTTATGTATACTACCAGACCACAATTCATTGACAGATACTAACAGTATCACCCACAGCATGGTGTCTACCCATGTCATACACACATGTCTACCCATGTTAGTACATAACTGTAGTAGAATGCATACTGGCCATTGAAAGATACTGTGACATGTTCACTATGTGTACAACAGGGTATGCCACATGTCCCATGTGTCCACTATGTACATACATACAGACAGTGCGCACCCACCATGTTCACAGATGTACACTTGCTAATCTGTACTGCACACATCACACACATACTGTCCACTCACTAACACATGCTGGCAACACATTACACGTCAGCCAAGTGGCACATGGGTGGACAATACATAGTCAGACCTAACAGTGGTGTAAACAATGCTACATTGACAATCAGAGCTTTGATGAATAATGTCTGCTGAGATATACCAACAAGGATGTCATTACACTTTCCTGTTGACAGCTTGTTAATATTGCTACACTGCTATAGTGTCACCCTGTGCATCAGCACCATGTTAGCCTGTTCCTCCATCAATGTTACAGATGACAGGAGGTGACACAGCTATCATCATATGCACAGGGCATTTTGTTGTTTGCCAGAGCCTGACACTGACCCATCCAATCGACATGTCTGTGTGTGCGTGTGTGTGTGTGTGTGAGGGACAACAGTACAACATGGGCCAATGTTGATGTAATGTGTGTGTGTATGTGTGAGTCCTAGTTGTTTGGTTAATGTGTGTGTGTCTGCATGCACACAGCTCCACCATGTGGCTGCCATATACAGTAGTTTGTGAGACAGCCACAGACTGTACCTGCTAGGCCGTACAGATTACTGTCTCCGGTCATGGACACAGTACCTGTGCCTGGCAGGGGTGCTACGGACAGTATCGGGTACCAACCCTGACTGGGTACTGTCCTCAGAGGCAGAGGTAGGATGACTGGACCCATGTCCCTGCTGGGAATGACCAGAGCCATGTGCGTGTGGTCTACTTGGACAGTCAATGGACAGGCCAGCGCCAGCATTGCTGGGGCTGGTACTGCCACTACGGGAGTGGCTGTGAACTGGGGCCGTCCGTGACCACTGTCAGCTGTTGCTGGCATGCGTCCGTGTCGACGTCGCAACCATCCCGCATGGCCCTGGCTCATGGATGACATATTGTGGAGGGCATCTAATGTCTCCACCCAACGTCTATCAACAACCTCGGTGTATGTCCGGATGGCACCGGCAAGGTCATGGATGCTGTCATTGATAGCGGTGTAATGTGCCCTCTGCACCCTAAGTCCCTGCCTGGTGTACTGTTCCATACATGCCTGAGCCTGCATTACAGCCCAGAACATACTGGACGTCGTAAGACCAGTGAGGGCACACCTGCCAGGGGCAATACGACCAGCGGTGCTCCCCCGAGAACCCCTGGACCTCCGCCTATGTGGTACCATTCCAGGAATACGGCTATGGCTGCTGTGAGGGTATGCAAGTGCCATGGGTACCACACTCTCCTGGTCAGTGCCAACTGTATGCTGTCCCTCACCTATGGCCATTGGTGGTGAAGGATGTATTGGCAGTATGAATGTGCACATAGATGGGGTTGAATGCTGTGTACTGTCGATTGGTGGACCAACGACAGACCCTGTCAAACCTCCCTGTGTCAAAATACATGTCTCATCATCAGCACTATTCGTGGCAGTGGCTTCAGGTTCCCTGCTGCATTCAGCCAGCCCTAACTCATCACCTGTGAGAAGAAGACCGGAAACACACTTTACGGTCTACACATGAACACTTGCACACATGCACACATGCACACATGCACACATGAACAGTAATACACTCCTCACTACAGCACATACACACACACACCAGCAATCCAACACATACTCTATAGTGGGTGAAGGTGGGTGTCAGTATCACAAGGTAAACAGTCACCACACACATGTCAGCATGCAGAATATGTGTTGCACAAGACCATACAGTGCAAGTGTAGACACCCCAATGTAATGGCAGTATACATGGCTTTGTTGCAACTGTGTCATTGTTCAGTGATTGGCTACACCCTGGTACACAATTTGTACATGGAAACAACATTGCTGTGCAGGTATTATCAGCTCTGCAATGCCCTGTGCACCATCACTCACGTATACATGCCATGGCTGCATGTGTTATCTGTGTGACACATAGATATCAATGTCTGAGTACAGTGTCTGTGTCCAAAGCAGATACTAGTGGGCACAGGTGTAGCACATGCATGCTATGTACACACACGGGATGATTGCTGCATGTTGACATGAAGGTATCCCAATGCTCTAAATGGCCAGTGTACAGTGGTTATGGTGAGTGTGGGACATATTGCAGATATGTTGGTGCCACACATGGCATGTCATGCTACACGACTGCAACATTAAACACCACACATACCCAATGTGTGTCAAGTGACCTATACACCCACTAGCATTCCAGGACATATATGTGACACTTTGTTTGGATGGCGACTGCTGTGCATATTGTGTATGCTGGCATATGTAAGCACACACACAACATGCTATGCATATTGTGTATAGGTGCATATGTTTGCACACGCACAACATTGAGGTGCAAAGCAATGACTGCTATGAGTAGTACTGTGGTCACTGTAACTGTATGGGATGTAGTACCCTGTGCCATCATCAACATGCATCCTGTGGTCACTCACAGCTACTAATGTGTGCTAGACCACTGCCTAGCATGCTGTACCTGAACTGCAGTGCCGTGGCTATGTTCACAATTACACAGACACCTTGTACATGGGTGTGTGAGGTGACCAATAGGGAGCATTGCCTAACTTAACTGTGTTATGTGTTGCAGAGTGTTGCACACAGCCATGATAGGACTCTACCCCTGAGGTACAGCATGGGTGTGTGCAAGACATGTAGGATACTGACATGTGACCTTACAGCGGGTGTGATGGGAAATGCATGTTTTCATGTACTGCATATGATAAATGTGGTCTATTTTGTACAGCTGTAGCAACTATGCATATCTAAGATGCAGTACAGTGTTTCCACACTTGTGTCTGCTGCACTGTGCAGTGTACGTGCTTGAGGCAACTACTGACTTTAATGAGATGATTAATGTCTCACAGCAAACATGGACAGCATGCATTATGCATAGGTGTGTTATGTGTACATGGCCTACACCTCACCTATGACATGCACATTTAATTACCAATATTAAAGTGTTAACACACTCACCAGCATGTACCATCTGCCCTGCTGTCACACCAGAGGGATCTACAAGAATATGACACAGTTTATCAGTGGCCACAACTGTGGCATTGCTGCCGTGAATGAGTGCACTTATCTACAGTGGAACAACAATCAACAGTCACAGGTGTGGAGATACTATTCCAAATATCAGTATTGCACACGAGAGGCAGCACAACTGCTAAACACACAGTACACATCTCACATAAGCATATTCTAACAATACAGGTAACAGTAGTCTACAACTATGGCATATTACCTGCATGCTCCATGTTGTCCTGCTGGGTAGCTCCATGATGACACATGCATGATGTTGCTGCTGCTGTATGCCAGGAGCCACCACACTTAGGAGCAGCTCCTCCACTCTGGTGAGGGGGGATGTATGGGTGCCCCACCACCTGTCGCAAGCTGTTGCCTATGGATATCAGACGCATGCTGCCGGACATGTCTTATTAAATCACTGCAGTGATGGCGTACCTGCTCATATGTCCGGTTATGCATGCCTATGTCATTTACCCGGCTAACAAGATCTTGCCACAGTGCAGTGCGCTCATGCTGGTGCTGGCTGGCCCTGGAAAAAAGCCGTGCATAGTTCTGATACAGGATGGCCTGTATGACCTCCTCCTCTGCAGCTGTATACACAGGATTGTGGCGATGAGCCATAACTCTGGAAGACAATTAAACAATATGTGTGAGCAAGTCATGTGGCACACTTAACATTATGGAGTACAGATATCACTTAACTGCCAGATATAGCATCTGTCTTTCTATCAGAGGATACACACATTCAATACCACATATCAGTGCTCAACCCACAACTGCCTGACAGTGGCTGCTGCACTCCATACAGCAAACCAGTATACACCAGTATTCGACACACTGTATTGGATACAATGCACAACCTCACACTGGGGGTATATATCAAGCTAATGCATGACGAATATTGTCATCCAATGCAATGAATGTAATGTACAGTTACAGTATTAACAGTAAACCACCCTAGTCTTTGATGCCATACCCCTACCTAACATATGTGCACGGTTGTTAATATAGCTGGCATACTGCTGTAACAGAGTATACATGTTGCTAGGTACACACACATACCCTGTAACACACATGTGATTGCGGCCATGGTACAGGCATCATTACACACACATTAGACATACATACAACACACAAATGTATGCCAACACAGATGAGCATTACCTGTGTACCTTATAGAACTGTGTGCCCCTACTTACAGATACCTATGCCTGAGGAATGTGATCTGTGCAAACTACAGGAAACACACAAGACAGTGATACCAGGGAATGTGAACATACACCATACTGCGGTGTTTAGGCCTACAGCTTCAGGTAGTACAACAGTTCATATGTGACCTGGATTCACCAGCAGTACCACTTACTGAGCATACATGTATTGCTACAGCCTATAATGGGACACCACAGTCATACACAAGGTACAACGTCACAACATATGCCATCCTACTATGTCTGCATCCCAATAACTGACACATCTTTCTCTACCCTCACACCTAGGACACAAACTACAATGACAGACACAACCTCACGCTAAGCTATCACACCTTTACAGATCTTGCACACAGTCAGTATCACACTCATTCCACGTCACATAGCTGGTATTGCACTGAGTACATGTGTGTGTGCATTGTGTCATAGGTAGCTACTACACTATTGGCCCGGGGCCTACAGCAGCCTAGCTATATGGTACCCTGCCATTTGACACACATGTAATGTGATTACACTTGCTCCTGTAAAACGGATAGACAGAGGTGACTCCCATGGCATATTACCTATCTCCATAACATTCATCAGGGGTATGTATGACATCTACTAATGAGGAGCCATGTTTATTAGTGCTGGGTAGTTTAGTCCAGTATGGCATATTTGTGTATAGGAACCTGTACCTCCAGCATGTGCTGTTTAGTGCATTGACAAGGATTAGGGCCCTAGGTCATGTAGCCTGGAGGGATTGTGAGGTGTTGTCATGGTGGTTGGCCAACTGCTATGGGTGTGACATACCTCTGCATGTCCGGCAGTGACCTCTGTGTATGACGTATGCAATGCACTCTGGCTGTGGTTTTGTGAGTCAGTCTGCATAGGGCATGTGTTTGGGGCAGTGTCACTCTTTGTTAGGTATGTCTGTGGCCTTTCCATTTGCTGTGGTTGTCATGTGAGGTACATACCACATGGGGCATTGTGAGGTGTAGGGGGTACACTGACCTATATTTCCCTAGATGGCACACCTTTTGTGATGACACGTACCATGTAGAGGGATTACAAGATTAGTGTGGAACTGTGATTATCAGAGGGGAGGCTACTGTACACCATGTCCCATGTTCTCTTCTGACACCTTCAGTTTTGGGCAGGCAACTACCTATCTGATAGTTAGTGTGTAAAGTGTTTTGGAATGGGGTATGGTACTGCAGTATCAACACTGGTGTTCAGTCAATGCGTTGGTCACCAGGCACCTGTTGCAATGTCTGGCCCGTGTCTCCCTCTCTCACTATATATATATATATATATATATATATATATATATATATATATATATATATATATATATATATATATATATATATATATATATATATATATATATATATATATATATATATATATATATATATCTATATATATATAGATCTATATATGTATATCTCTCTCTCTCTCTCTCTATATATATATATATATATATATATATATATATATATATATATATATATATATATATATATATATATATATATATATATATATATATATATATATATATATATATATATATATATACATACCTATATATATCCGGATATATCCATATATATCTGTATATATCTATATATCTCTATATATATTTATATATGTATATATCTATATATCTCCATATATCTATATATCTATATATCTGTATATGTATATATCTACATATCTATATATCTGTATATATGTATATATTTATATATATCTATATCTATATATATTTATTTATTTTTATATATATATATATATATATATATATATATATATATATATATATATATATATAAGTATATATCTCACTCTCTATATATATGTGTATATATATATATATATATATATATATATATACATATATATATAGATATATCTACATAAATCTACATATATACAAGTATATATACACATACTTGTAAACATCCATTGCTCTACATATACATGTACATATAGGCACATATACTGGCCACCTTTCATGTTGGGAATGTCAATCATTAAACAGTTGTGAGACATACAGTTTTGTAACAATATTGCACAGTGTAGTGCGGCATGCATTTTGCTGTCCTCAGGCCGTATAGCTTTAGCAGGCCTCACGGTCTCAGTCCCACAGCATTTAACCACCACATGACATATACCTGCACTGCTTGCTGTTTTCAATGCCACACACTACAACCTACATAGATATGTGCACATAGCAACCTTCAACAGCATATATATGTCTAGCCTTCACTAACAGTTGCAGTATGTCCCTTGCCCTATGCACATCTGCATTTACATATAGATATGGACTATGCACACATATGGAGGGTTCACTGTATGTACAGTACCCTTCAGACACATCATTTGCATCCCACCAAATACATATCTGTAACATACCTTTCTTTTGTATTTCTTACCTCTGTCTGTTGTACCTGTTATCGTTTATTTTTCTTTTTAAATATTTTTTTTTGGTGTCTCCAAACACCTCTGTTTGTTCGTTTGTTTGTTTGTGTTTGTATGTCTGTCTGTCTCTCTCTATCTCTCTCTCGCATGCTCGCTCTCTCTCTCTCTCTCTCTCTCTCCATATGCTGCAATGATATTATTGCATGTGTGGACAGCAAGTACAGGCTGCTTTTGTAGGTATCTGCACATGTGCATGTGATGGTCTCTGCACCAATTGGTGCCCACCATTTAGTAATTGCATGCAGCCTGCTGTGTGCTAATTGCAGTTGTCATTGTGATGTCAGGACACTGCTATAAAATGATACATTATGTAGGCATAGGCCTTTCAGTTTTGCAAGCTGGGGACCATGCTTGTTTGCTGTGGACACTGTTGTGTGAGTTAAAAGGTTGGTATATGTCTCATATCTGCAGCTGGGCTGTAGCCGGTGAAATGCATGTTGTACTGAAACCTGACTGTTGCTTCTTCCAGTACACTCTTCTCAGTGTGTCAGTTTACTCACACCTCCTAATGCTAACACTGGATACATGGGAATATGTACTTTCTTTTGGAATTAGGAAATTAACTAGCATACAACAGTGGTTATTCCATTGCATTGCTCTGGCTTTCCTATATTCCCTTTACATTCACTCCTTTTAATGCATGTTATATTTCTGTCTGTCTTGAAATGTATTGCTCTGGCTTTCCTATTTTCCCTTTGCATTCACTCCTTTTAATGTGTGTTACATTTCTTTCTTTCTTGCAATGTAATGCTCTGGCTTTCGTATTTCCCCTTTACATTCACTCATTGTAATGCCTGTTATATTTATGCCTTGAAATGTATTGCTCTGGCTTTCCTATATTCCCTTTACATTCACTCCTTGTAATGCCTGTTATATTTCTGTCTTGAAATGTATTGCTCTGGCTTTCCTATTTTTCCTTTACATTCACTCCTTTTAATGCATGTTACATTTCTTTCTTGCAATGTAATGCTCTGGCTTTCCTATTTCACCTTTACATTCACTCCTTTTAATGCATGTTATATTTCTTGCAGCACCAAGTTATTGTATATTTGCTGTGGCTTAGTGGTATGTCATGCAGACTGGTGAGTCTAAGGTGTGGGGTTTGGGACTGACAAGTATATTTTATTTTGCTTCTGAGCAGTACAAGGGCCTTGTCATACAGAGTGACTAAGGCACTTTTAAGCAGTTGTAAGCGGGTTTGAGCGACGCTTAGCGATGCTTAGCTAAGCGCACACAAGCGCACACTCAAGCACTCACGGAAAGTGCTGCTAAACTCTGGGCAACTTTATTTAGCTGGGTAAAGCACTGCTAAACTCTGGGCAACTGTATTTAGCTGGGTAAAGTGCTGCTAAACTCTGGGCAACTGTATTTAGCTAGGTAAAGCACTGCTTAAATACTTATATCAAATCAAAATGGTCATATCATACCATTCAACATAACCTGCTGGTAAAGACCCACAGTACAAGATTTGTGTTATGGCATTCCTATTTTCCCTTTACATTCCCTCATAGTAATGCATGATATATTTATTACAGCACCAAGTTATTGTATATTTGCTGTGGATCAGTGATAATTCATGCAGTCTAGTGTGTCCAAGGTCAGGGGTTTGAGACTGACAGGGGTATTTTATTTTGTTGATGAGCAGACTACACGCCTTGTCATACAGAGTGACTAAGGCACTTTTAAGCAGTTGTAAGTGGGTTTGCACGAGTTTGCGTGACACTTAGCTACACTTATCTACGCTTAGCTAAGTGCACACAAGTGCACACCAGCTGACTACTGCTTAAAAGTGCTTACTTCCGCTAACACCTGCGCTAATTTCTTTTAAAGAAAAGAAAATGGGGAAATAGGAAAGTGGTGAAAAAGGGGACACAAAGAGGGTAGGACAGTAGAAAAACAAGCTCGGGATGTGCAGGAAGGATGTAGGGAAGGCCCATAGCTTCCCAATTCTTTACCAGCAACAGCTGTGCATATGTTTGAAATTTAGAGTGAGATTTGAAACCTTCCACCCCTGAGAGAGGGGTGAGGGCAACATAGTATGTTGTACAGCCAATTGTAATTATCAGTTCACATGTCCAGCAGACATGTGTGCAAAATGGGCAGCTATGTATGGGGCATAATTTTTTTGCGGGTACAGACTGCCCTTTTTTTTTTTTTTTTTCAGGTAAGAGTGGAATGTGAGGTAAAGGAAGTATGAATATTGGGGGAGGTGGGTTGGGGAGGTTAACAGACAAGACAAACAAGATGCATACAGGGGTGGAGTATGACACGTGGTGGGTAAACACAATTGACGGGGACGGATGTTTGGATATCGCAAGCCCATGAGCCCACAGATGGCAACAGTGGAACTGAGATCCCCACCCATGGGCAGTTAACACTGCACTTTCACAGCCCATGCTGAGGCTGTGCTGGGGGCTGGATAGGAGGGGCAGGCACACCTGTGAGCTGCGCCACTCTCTCCTCAAGCTGGCATAGGGGATCAGTCACAGAACACCTGATCTCACTATGCACCACAGCCCGGACCCTTTGGAGGGTGAGTGGAGGCTCTCCTCCAGCCATGCTTGCAGAGGGGGGGGTGTGCCCCATCCCCTGCAGCACTTCTACCCGAAGGTGCCACAGGGCCACTGGAGGAGGAGATCCCAGGCTGGGCACTGGTGCCAGGTGCAATTGCCAGATGAAGTGGGAGAGGTGGGTCTGCTGGGACCCGCCTTCCCAGTTGTCCTATGTTTAGCAGTATTTAATGGTATTTTGGGTTAGTAACAAACAACACCATTCCAAATTAGTTGTAACAGCATGCATTAGTATTCCCATTAACCAAACACATATGAATTCCAAACGTTGAACAGCAGGCATAACACATGCATATTTAGAACAACAGTGGACATTCCAACAGCATGCAGGGTTGATTGGTGGCAACAGGCCATCAGGTTTGGATAAGTGAACAGGGCACATGCATCAACATACATGCAGATATGTATAAACCAACAGGACAAATGTCCATAGGAATTAATTGTGAATACACATACCCAGTTTGGTGTGGAATGGCATCATTTGTGAAAATAACATAGGGGGGTATAATATTACATTAACAACTTAAACTGCCTATACGTATACTTTACATTCCTACTTGATGCAGATATATATCCCCTACATGTATTAGTAGAGTTCCCTGATTGTAACCAAATAAATTTTAGTGATGGAGATGTTACTGCTACATTAATATACATTCCATTTGTATTCATATATGTTCATATCTGGCTGTGTTCAGGTAAAGTATCCTGCTACATTTGAACAGTTACGTACAGTTCTAGCAACACTCTGACATTTGTGGGATCACAAGCACAAGCTGCTCATGTACCGGATTAACATGTACATACTATACATGAAACAGTTGAGGACTATAAATATTCTTCTGAGATACTGGCATTCCCATCAGACAGTTTATATGGGCCTAGACAACTGTTGATGTTCAGCATTTCATACAACTATGCTATCTCCATAATGCAAGGGTACAACAACATATCCAAAATGTGGGATGGACACAGTCCAGGTATTGTACTTTATTAAAAACATTTCACTCTTTGGTTGTGGCTGTCTCATTCATTTCATTATGTTGTGCATGCAGTATACCTTTATTCCAGACTTCTTACACCTTTATTGGTAGCTTCAAACTCTTTCTCACACTCTCTCACTTATTTTATATTTACATCTCAGGATGGTACATAATTTCAGGCTTTATTAACATTTCTTACTGAGTTACAACAATCCTTTCCGGCTGACTCACTTATTTCATATGTCAGTATATACAAGGATGTATTCATGGCTTGTCTGTCCTTTATTGATGGATTAGAACACTCATTTTCAGGCTGAAGCAGTTATCTGATATTACAATACAGGTGGAAACTCTATTTGAGACTTGTTTACTCTTTATTAATGGATTACAATACTCTTTTTCAGGCTGCATCACTTATCTGATCCTAGAATACTAGCAGAAGCTTTATTCTAGGCTTATTTGACCTTTATTACTGGGTTACAACACTGAACTCTTTTACAGGCTGTCTCACTTATATTGTATGATAATACCAGCTGAATTATTACTAACCTGCCTGGTGGTGCAGCCTTACCAGCCTATCAGCATAGGCTTGCCGATTTGTGGAATGAACACCTGCAGCTGTAATATAAATTAAGGGATATTGGAACATACCTATCCATACTATAGGCTAGGATAGCATTTCTTACATACTTAATTACATGGATACTTACTCAGTAGTGGGCATTGGGCATCTGACAGGCCTCCTGGATCCATCGGTTCAGATGGTCCTCCTTTCGTCACTTCAGGTCTGCATGGTGGTGATGGACCTGCTCACCAGTCCTAGGAATGCCTGTGGCACTGGTAAGATCATGTGCCAACTGGTTCCACGCCTCTGCCTTGTACGCTCCTCATTGAACCTGGCCCTGCATGAGTCGGCCTTCATGTTGGTGGACTAGGAGCCAAACCATATATTTGGACTCCTCAATGCCCCACCTTTGCGCTCTAAAGCGATTGCCCTCTCCGACACCTGCCATCCTGAATGCAAATGAGTACCACAATCAGTTATGGCGAGTATTCCCGCCGCTGGGGCTTAAATATGCCGCATTTCCCGCACTTTTTTGTGATTGGCTGTTTTTGAGAATTCTAAGCTGACTGCAGACCTGCTTAGTAATGGTTAATCTACCATTTCTAGGTATATGTATGCTAATAGTGGCTGTTTCTCCTAAGCTGTCATGGCTTAGTGATTCTGTGCTTTGATGATGATGCACAAGGTCCTGGGTTCGAACTTTGTCACTCTTATTTTAATACCATCTAGACAAGCTAGGGGGTGTGGCTGTGTTTAAGCAACCTAGCTCTACGTTGCTCCCTGGTGCCCTACGGTGCCCTGGTTGGCGCGGCGCACACTTCCACGCAAACACATTGCGCTGGGTAAAGCACTTTTAAACTTTGGGAAACTCTGTTTAGCTGGGTAAAGCGCTATTAAACTTTGGGCAACTCTGTTTAGCTGGGTAAAACGCTATTAAACTATGGGCAACTCTGTTTAGCTGGCTAAAGCGCTATTTAACTATGGGCACCTGTGTTTAGCTTGGTAAAGCGTTGCTTAACAGCAGGCTATTCTATATCTGGGTCTTTTAAAAATATATATTTTGTTCACTGATACATTGGCCATGTCACTGCTTTTAATAAAATTTTAATCATATGTCTGGTATTATTTCAAATACTGATTTAAACATAAATAAGAAGGGGAGTGGTGGGACTCGAACCGTGAATGCCTTCCCTTTGTGCATACACTCTACCATTACGCTATTGCTATTTGGATTAATTTGCATAAGTAGTTCTTATATGCTCTTCAATGTCACAATTGCTAACTGTGGTTAAGCAATAGGCACACCCGCGCAAACAAGCGCAAATATGGGCAGCTATATCGTAGATTTAAAAAAATAATAATATTTTCCATTTTATAACTCTGATGGGGGTTTACAGTGTCAGGGAGTATGGTGTTGGGTGCAAGTACATTTGAGTAGACTCGCTCTTGTCTGTTGACATTACGCTTTTTCAAACCTTGCAGGGGCATGGACTTTTAGACTGCTCGGCAGTCGTACACACCCCCTGCTTGCCTACTCAATCTGTGTAAGAGTTACGGATGAGTCAGTGTGCCCTCATGAACATTCATGGCATGCTGACGTCATACCGTTCAACTGCAGCCTCCGAGTAAGACATATTAAGTCTTACACGGACGTTTCGTGAATCCGGCCCATAGTGTAAATTGCAACTATATTAAGTTAGTAAAAGTATTTGTAGTGTATAGTGGCCAAAACATTTAAGGTGGTTTAATTATATGACTACAAGAACAGACAAGGTTATTGAGATAGTGTTCTTTTAGTGCAAATTTAAATGTTTCTAAAGAATCTAGTTGAATAAGAGAGAGAGAGAGAGGGAGCACATTCCAAAGTTTGGCAATGGCATGGGAATAGAGACATTGTCCAGCTCTTTTGTCGGGTTTAAATCCACAATGACCACGTTCCTTAGGACAACGAAACCATAAAGCCACATATATGTAAATTAATCACCATTTATTGTCCATAACATGCCAGCACTCACTGAACTTGTCTAAACTTAGGTTTAGTTATGGTTAAGAGTTGTTTGCTAGAAGACCTAAGATGCTGAGTAGGGGTGTATGTTTGTATTATAGTTTGAAGGGATGGGCAGAAGTTTGGATTATTTAGTAGTTTGCAGGTGAGAGTAAATTGGGAGTAATGTAGGTAAAGACAGAACTCAAACCAGTTTATAGATTTAAAGGCCAGGCAATGATGCGTGCGAGTTGGCATGTTAGAAACAAACTTGGCTATTTTATAGTAGCACAACTGCAGTTTGTTCAAGAGAGATGTGTGCAGGTTAGTGAAAACGGGGCAACCATAGAGAAGGGAGGCTAGAAGTAGACTATTGGCTAGTTTCAACTTGGTAGACTTGTCCAAATAGAGTTTATGCCTATAGAGTTTGCCAAGCTTAAAATGAGTCTTTTTGATTGAGTTGAGTATATGATTCTCAAAGCATAGTTTGTCATCAATTGTGATGCCTAGTAGTTTGGCTGTTTTTACAATTTTAATTTCTCTATTGTTTTGAGAGAATATTTTAAAGTCTAGAGTTAGAGGTTTGGTTGTGAAGAGTAAAAGTTTTGATTTTTTGGGATTAAGTAGCAGTTGAGTTTCATTAAGCCAGGATTCGATGGAAGTAAATGCGTTTTGTGTTAACTTTAGGAGATCTGAGATGTTGTTAGAGGATGTAATTATTGTCGAGTCGTCCATGTATTGAATGAGTGTGCTTTGCAGAGATGCTTTATGGAGATTATTCATAAATATGTTAAAAAGCAAGGGCCCAAAAACAGACCCTTGGGGAACACCCGTCTTGTTGAGTAAGTAATCAGATTGCTTACTTTGCCATCTAACAGCTTGTTTTCTGTTGTGTAGATAGTTATGGAACTAGGATAGCATGTGTGAGATGGCAGGTTTGATATTTGTAGTCTGTCCTCTTGCTGTTGAGGTAGTTGGAAAGGGTATAAATGACATTTCCCACGCTGGGTGATTATATTTTGCAGAAGCAGTGGTATCAGTGATCTTTGCCAGTTTGAGAGTAGTTTTATATTTTATTTTATTTATTTATTTTTTTTATTTATTTACCATTTGTTTTCCAGGATAGTTCAACTGGACAACTGGTGTCCCTTTTCAGTGTAGTCCTGGGGAAAAAAGCTGCATACAGTACATAATATTGGATACAAAGCCAAAATATTAGGTTACATAGTGAATAAAAGTCAATAACAATAGAGAAACATGTTTTGCATGGTGGATGCAATATGTAGAAAATAACAATGAGCAAGTTTAGAGCACAGTATAGTGAGGCTTTTATCAATTAGTATTACATACAATATGTACAGTGAGTATCAGGAGAGAACAGTAGCAGTGAAAACCTGAGGAATAAGAGAATAAAATCTTACATTCATGGAAGTGCTTAGCAGTTACATTACAATTTATTTTTATTTATTTATTTATTTTACACTTTGTTGACCAGGACAGTCCCACTATGCTAATGTCTTTTCAGGGGAGACCTGAGGTAATATTCATACTGACTAGGGGAAATTTAGCCAGGATACTGGGAAACATCCCATACTCTTTTTAATAAGTGCCGAAGGATCTTTTACATCCAGGTGAGCTAAGACCAAGTCAGACGGATGGGGACCCGGTTTAACATCTCATCCGCAGGACAGCACACTTGGGCATGCATTATGCTGCAGTATGATGTCATTACTGGAAAATTATTCCATCTACCTGTTGTGGGGGCTAGAACTCATACAACCTACAAGATATTCATTTAAATCAAAGCACAGAGTGTGGAATATTTGGTGGAAGGCCCACTTATGTCTTTCACGTTTCCTGCCAGTTTACATTATTGATATACTTTAAGAATGGCTGCAAAGTCAAGCACTACAAATCATTTTTATCATGTTTATCTTACTGATATAAAACAAGTGCATAGACATTATCAATTTATGATTACTGTCAAAGTCCTAATGGTAAGCTTACCAGTTTAGATGCTGCAGAACTGATTCCAAAGTAGACAAGATAGGGTAAAATTATTTAGTGCTCTAATCCCCATATGACCTTAGTGCAAACTGAATTTTTACACTGTGCAGTCTTGCAAATGGCACTGTACTGATGCAAGATGCTTTGTACCTCAGATCCCTGAAATGTTTTCAAGCTGTGATTAGGTCATTTTATAAGAAGAACTTGAAAGAGCATGTCATCACTGGTTTTGCATATGCAAGCTAGAGAATGACATCAGCAGTCATATAAAATGGGACTGCCAAAGCCTCTATGCACTATTTGCAACATATGAAACAGACCATATAAAGATATATTAGGCTTCAACCTTGTAGATCATAGTGTGTGTGTTATACCTTTAAAGCCACTGTAGTTCATGGTCATGTGTGTAGAAGGAAACACTTTATGAGCTTGAAATCCTGAAATATCGAATTTCAGAATTTCAAGCCCGTAAAGTGAAAAGGCTAAAACAGCGAACACCCAGAAGTGCAAAATTCAAAATCTCACATTTCGGAGATGTTGAATTAGCAGTTCTAGTGTTGTGCTGTGTTCATGGATTCAGGTAAGTGTTTATGTTTTAAGGGTTTTGGGTAGGGCTGTAATGTGTGTTAGTGTGTTTTGTTACTATGGTGTGTGTGTGTGTCAGGGGATGTAGCTTGTGTGGTGGTGTTTCATGTGTTTGTGTATGTAGTGCGACCTTGGAGTTAGTATATTTAAGTAGAGGGGTGTGGGGGGCACAGTCCCTCACATTGGGAGTGCAGGTGGGTGCAACCCCCCCCGCTTTTACATAGGATTGGGTTGTGTGTTTGTTTGTGGGCAGGAAGGTGTGTGTGTATGTGTATCTGTATGTGTGTGGTGTGTGTGTAGTATAGAAGTCACGATTTTGAATTTCGTGCTACTGGGTGTTCGATGTTTTAGCCTTTCCACTTTATGGGATCGAGATTCTGAAATTCGATATTTCAGGATTTCGAGCTTATAAAGTGAATCTGTGTAGAAGTGCTGATCACGTGCAAGCAGAGTGCCATTTTTGTGTAAGTTGCTGGAGTGAAAGCATGTATGTGTGTAGCAGACAGTTAGTTAGTTAGTTTGTTTAAGTTTTATGTTTCATTCATCAATCCTGATATGTTTGTGTGCAATAAACATCTTAAACAAACACCCAAGCCTCATTGTCTTATTTGAACACACAAGATGACCGACATGGTGTCAGAATGGGATCTGAAGTAAAAACTTCTTAAAACCATGAGGCATACAGTTATAAATGGAGGAATATATAGGAGTGGCTCAAATGACTCACAAATTACTCATAAACAGGTCAGAAAATATTTCCAGGTACTTAAATTTGTTTAAATTATAAGGCGAAGAATTCAAAATGATCAAAATGTATTACTGAATAAACAAAATGTTTGAAATTGTGACATATTGATAAAAGTACTCAAAATAATTACGAAAATGTTTAAAACAATATCTGAATCATATAAAATGTTCGAAAAAGAGAAAATTACTATAGTTCTTCTCAATGCACTACTAAAGCTATTTGAAGTGTCCGAAGTGTGCAAAGTGTTGTCAGTGTGTGCAGTATTACAGTAAAGCCTTTTCCAAGAGTACAGTTATTTCAAAGAGACTGCTGTGCAACTGAATTTAATTACAAATACCTGGTGTATGTTTGAAACTTATTTGGCATGACAGGGAGATTTCACAGACTTTGTCCACTTGTTTTTGATAATAATATTGCTGAAAATTGGAGAATGTTTGAACAAGAATATGATATTTTCATACAGGCTGCTTTTTCTGGTAAAGATGCACATACAAAAGCATTTATTCTGCTCAATTTAACTGGTTCAGAAGCTGTTGAGAGAGAATGTTCATTTGTGCATACACCTGCTGTGTATCCATAGGAGGGGAAAGGCCACTATATTGTGGTACAGACTGAAACTCTGGAAGACCCTCAGTGCTTAAAATGTAAATTTAGAGAAATGCGCAACCCTCAAATGAATACAGTGGCGGCTGGTGACTTCAAATCACAGGGGGGCTGCAGGAGACGCTGAATGGGCGGGGTCAAAGGGAAGGGGTGTGGTCAACCATAAAGGGGAGGAGCTATGCACAAAACCACAAAAAAACTAACTTTAATTAATTACGCTGCCCTGGGTGGCAAACCATCATTATGAAAGTCCAATCAAGACAAAAATAAGTGTAGAAGAATAAAAATATTTCAATGCATTGGCTGCATGACAGCTTACTTAATATCTAGATGGAAACAAAAGGTTGTGAGGCATGAAAAAATAAATTACTTTTTAAATACATTACTGGAATGCCAGTCAAAATCAAGTATAAGAAAAACCAGAAGCACTCAACTCAAACTACTTCTCCTTGCACTGCAGTTCTAATTATAATATATTCAGCTTTATTAAAGTACCAAGCAACATGCTGAAAGTAGAAATCTATGTGATGCCCCCACTTGTAAAAATGTTTCTTATCCAAAAAAGACCTGCTGCCTGACAACGTTTCATGGGGAAAACATGATAAAAGTAAAAAATGAAAAGCAAACAAGAAACAAGCTCAAGATACATTGCTTAAAGGATTACTGTACAGGTTATGGACCACACATGATTGGCATTCTGTTTAGTTTACGGGTAAAGCCTGTAGAGATGACTGGAAGTCTCCAACAAGTGTAATGAGCTTTAAAATAATGGAATCCTGTCCTTTAATACCCAAGGCTTATACATTATCTAGTCAAGTATTCTCTGCATGGCAACAACAGAAAGGCTTTCAATGTTGGCAATTCTTTAACAGTATGCTTATTAAAGCTTACTTGCATCTTACGATGTCAGACAAGCTTACCTTATGGTCATTAAAGCATTGCTACTTAAACACAGAGCAACAGGCACTTTGAGTAATAAGCATAAATCAACAGTACAAAAATATGACAGAAACCAGACCATTCTGCAAAATCAAGGACAGATGAAAAGCCACTGTAGTACTTATGCAGTGTGTCCTCCCCATCCAAGGTAGATACAACTACTCCTTGCCTTGCTTGGACACATCCAGAGTCACTACATGGGGAGTGGGGTGCAACAAGCATGTCACAATTTGAAATCTCTCTGGCTGACTGTGATGGCCCTGACACATTTGTCATACCTCTCAACTTCAAGAGCAAGAAATCTGGACAAAGCCATACACAGAAGTGGGACAAAGGCACAACAAGAAGGACAATTTTCAAATATTGCTCTAATAAACTTAGAAAGATAATAGAATAGGTCTTGCATTAGTATGAATTTTCTGAAGGGTATAAAATCTGAAACTCAAATGTCTGTCATTTTCTAACTTCAGTCTTTAGTGATTTGTCACTAATTTGCCAAAAAACACAATTTTATGAAAAATGGACCAAAAATGTGATGCAAAAATATAAAATAGACACACAATACAGCTTCTACCTGTCAAAGAAGGGACACTTTAATATTAGTACTGCTACCTTGAGCAGCTGACAAAATAAAAGAATCTACATGCATTTCAAGTAATCTATAACTTTGATTATTACAGTTATTTCTTAATTGTAAACCCTCCATGTTTTCTTCCAAAATTGCTATTTTATGGAGGGATTATTAGGGGAAGAGCAACATTTTGAGCCAAAAATTGGGGACAGTTGAGAGGTTGGCTATGCCTAATTCTATAAAGCAATTTATTTGCATGTACCTCTCAACCTGTTAATGCAGTAAATCTGAACAAGGCCAAATATATTGGGGCACATATAAACAGTACTAAAATTGCTCTTGTATAAATTGAGACAGTTGATAGAACGGCTCTTACTTTAACATGCATTTTTATGAAGGTTATGAAGTCTGAAACTTATTATTTAGTGACTTCTGGCAAATCATTTAGGAATTAAAACTACAAATTTTATGAACAACAAACCAAAAATAAGAAGCAAAAATCTATTCATTCTTTGAAAATCTGGACAGTTGGGAGGTATAGTTCAGCTGGGCCTGTCTGAGTTTGCTGCCCTTCCCCTGACAAAATAATGGTTGAACTGGAGCCTCTGCAGCCATTCCAATTAACCATTACTTGGCTATTTCACTCCATTTACCATAAACACTAATGTGCATACTGCTTTACTTCAATGATTGGACTTCATTTGAAAGTTTTATTTTGTATTTTACAGCACAAACATTAAGTAATCTGTTAAACAAAGCAATGCAGTCTCACAATGAAAACTTAGCATTAAAACTTCTCTGCCCTTGAAACTCACATTCATTGAAACAGCATTGAAACCCACATTCAAAGAAAATACATTTTGCCAGTGGCAGATAAAGATTAATTTTGGGCTGTTTTCGAATCATAGGCCCCTTGCATATGAAACATACATGTGCTCTTTGATACACCTTCCTCATTGTACTAAAAATTATATTCCTTGTACAATACAGTACACTTGTTAGAGGGTGTTTTAAATTTGTTTTGAACATTTTTCCAGTAAGCAATGAAACAAAACATATGCACCCATAATGGCAAAACTGCCCAGTTGAGAACATTTATCATAAAAAGTCTACTCAGACTTCCACAGTCCACCATTATTAGTAAATATACACAATTCTACAGTCCACCATTATTAGTAAATATGCACAATTCCACAGTCCACCATTATTAGTAAATATGCACAATTCTACAGTCCACCATTATCAGTAAATATGCACAATTCTACAGTGCACCTTTATCAGTAAATATGCACAATTCTACAGTCCATATTCAGTGAATTCAGTTCTTGCCATAGCTGTCAACCTTAGCACAAAAACCTGGACGAAGCCAATAATGGGGAATACAGTCCCAAAAATAGGGACAAATTTAAAATATTCATCTTATAAACTTAGAAAATTGCTAGAAAAAAAGGTTGTGCTACTATGTATTCTGAAGAACATGAAGTTTGAAATTCAAATGCCGGTCAATTCTACTGCGGACAGAACAAAAACAATTTTCAGCAGAGACGAGGGATTAATACTGCAGACACGTCTTTGTAAAATGGCAGGGCATCAGAGCAAATCCACACAAACACAGGCAGGAGATGCAGACTCCAAACAGAAGCCACCCCAACCAAGAATCAAACCAGAAAACCTATAGCTGTGAGGCAACAATACTACCACTGCACCATCAAATCTGCAAGGAATCAAACATTCAGAAACCTGAAGTCTGAAATTCAAATGCCTGTCAATTTTACTGCGGACAGAACAAAACAATTTTCAGCAGAGATGCAGGGATTAATACTGCAGACACGTCTTTGCAAAATGGCAGGGCACCAGAGCAAATCCACACAAATACAGGGAGGAGATGCAGACAGAAGCCACCCCAACCAAGAATCAAACCAGAAAACCTATAGTTGTGAGGTAACAATACTATCACTGCACCATCAATTATACAAGGAATTAAACATTCAGAAACCTGAAGTCTGAAATTCAAATGCCTGTCAATTTTACTGCGGACAGAACAAAAACAATTTTCAGCAGAGACGAGGGATTAAAACTGCAGACACATCTTTGTAAAATGGCAGGGCACCAGAGCAAATCCACACAAACACAGGCAGGAGATGCAGACTCCAAACAGAAGCCACCCCAACCAAGAATCAAACCAGAAAACCTATAGCTGTGAGGCAACAATACTACCACCGCACCATCAATTATGCAAGGAATTAAACATTCAGAAACCTGAAGTCTGAAATTCAAATGCCTGTCAATTTTACTGCGGACAGAACAAAACCAATTTTCAGCAGGGATTAAAACTGCAGACACGTCTTTGTAAAATGGCAGGGCACCAGAGCAAATCCACACAAACACATGGAGGAGATGCAGACTCCACACAGAAGCCACCCCAACCAAGAATCAAACCAGAAAACCTATAGCTGTGAGGCAACAATACTACCACTGCACCATCAAATCTGCAAGGAATTAAACATTCAGAAACCTGAAGTCTGAAATTCAAATGCCTGTCAAATTTACTGCGGACAGAACAAAAACAATTTTCAGCAGAGACGAGGGATTAAAACTGCAGACACATCTTTGTAAAATGGCAGGGCACCAGAGCAAATCCACACAAACACAGGCAGGAGATGCAGACTCCACACAGAAGCCACCCCAACCAAGAATCAAACCAGAAAACCTATAGCTGTGAGGCAACAATACTACCACTGCACCATCAAATCTGCAAGGAATTAAACATTCAGAAACCTGAAGTCTGAAATTCAAATGCCTGTCAAATTTACTGCGGACAGAACAAAACAATTTTCAGCAGAGACTTGAGGGATTAAAACTGCAGACACATCTTTGTAAAATGGCAGGGCACCAGAGCAAATCCACACAAACACAGGCAGGAGATGCAGACTCCACACAGAAGCCACCCCAACCAAGAATCAAACCAGAAAACCTATAGCTGTGAGGCAACAATACTACCACTGCACCATCAAATACGCAGGGAATTAAACATTCAGAAACCCTTAAGTCTGAAATTCAAATGCCTATCAATTTTATTTAACATTTAATCAGGACAGTCTGACTTGGAACAAATAAACAAATTTTCAGCGGAGGCCCAGGAAGAAATAATGCAGACATGTCTTTGTAACATGGGAGGGCACAAAAGCAAACCCACACAAACACAGGGAGAAGATACAGACCCCACAAAGAAGGAACCCCAGCCAAGAATCAAACCCAAGAACCTGCAGCTGTGAGGCAACAATGCTACTACTACACCATCAAATATCAAGCATTGCAACATTTACAAACCACAGATATTATGAGGAACAGATCAGATCAAATATGAGGTAAAAATCTGAAATTTTTTTACAAATGGTGGTGGGTAGGGAACTCAAGTCTTTAACACCTGCATACAGGGTACAGGGTTCAAGCCTGAGGCATTCCCTACCACACCACCATAAGCACCTGGGGCATTTTCACACACACACACACACACAAACTCCAGTCAAGCACCATACACAAACTCCAGTAAAGCACAAGCACCATACACAAACTCTTGCAGTCCGGACGTGTCTATGCGCATGCGCGAAGTCCGCGAATTTTAAAAAATATTTTTTTTTATTTTTCATTTCTTTTTCTTTCTTTTTTTCTTTTTGAGGGGGCTGCAGTCCGGCAGCCCTATGCCACGAGCCGCCCCTGAATGAATATTACATTGGAAAGGCACATTTTTTACACAATAGATCAATAGGCTGGTGAAACTTTTGCAGTATATATAACTGACTTGAGATACAAGGCAGAAACTTGCAGATTTGGTGATCTAAGAGATGAGTTGATAAAAAACAGGCTTGTGTGTGGTGTTAATAATGATGCAGTGAGAAAGATTTTGCTTTGAGACAGTGATTTAACTTTGAGCAAAGCCATAGAGGTTTGTCAAATATATGAGCTTACAGAAAAGCACACAAATATCCTTATGAGTGAGAAGAGCATGCTTGCGGCTTCTTCCAGCATGAATGTTGATAGCATGCAGCATGAGGTCAAGAGGTATAAGCCAAAGGGTGTGGCTCCCACAATGAAACTAACAGCAGCTTCAGTAAAACCCAGGGCACACGCAGCAAAACTGAGGGGTGATTTAGCAAAACCCATGGTAATCCTCATAGCCAACTGTCGTAATTGTGGAGGCATTCACAAACCTAAATATGAGAATTGCTTAGCTTTTGGTCAGTAATGCCACAGATGTAAAAAGTGGAATAATTTCAGAAAGCTTTGTAAATCTAGAGGCACATTTTTTTATTATGATAGAGCATTCAAAGAAGCAAGTTGATCAAATAGAAAGCTACAACCCTACTTTTTATGTTGACGGTATCTCTGTGCTTGAGGAAATGGTTAATGCAGTAGATTTGTTGGCAAAGAGCAAAGTATTTTTTACTGTACTGATTAATGAAAGATGTGTAGAGCTCAAAAGTTGATACTGGTTCAAAATGCAATGTTATATCAGCAGAAATGTTTGCTAAAGTAAAAGCTGGCGAAAATGTGAGTTGGCAAAGTGTGTAAAGCTTGTTGCTTATGGTGGTGAAGAGAGTCAGACCAAAGGGTCAGTAGAGCTTTCATGCTGTTCTGCTGGGAACAGTCATGACTTCTAGTTTTATGTAGTCAAAAGACACGTGCAGTCATTGTTAGGCCTCAAAGATATTTTGAAAATTGGACTGATTTCATTTAATAAAGAAATCCACCAAGTGCATGAATAACAACAAAGTTTCACACAGAATATTTGTTTCTTAATATGCTTATATTTTCAAAGACAAGCTTGGCAAACTCCCAGTCATGTACTCCATGAAGTTAGACCACAAGGTAAGGCCCAGTTATCAGACCAGCATGGAAAGTTCAAGTAGCAATGCAGAGCAAAGTAGAAGCAGAGCTAGACAGAATGGTACATTTAGGAGTAATTTGTCCAGTAGAAGAACCAACTGAATGGGTATCCTCCATGGTAGTAGCTCATAAGAAAAGCTCAGACAACATTCAAATATGTATCAATCCAAGAGATTTGAACAAAGCACTCAAACGACCTCATCATCCAATGCATAGAGTTGAAGAAGTTGCTGTTCTCATGCCAAATGCCATTGTTTTCTCTGTCTTAGACGCAAAAAGTTCATTTTGGCAAATTTTGCTTGATCAAACATTTTCCTTGCTAACCACTTTCAGTACACCTTTTGGAAGGTACAGATTTTTGAGAATGCCATTTGGAATAAATTCTGGCAGTGAAGTCTTCTAAGGTATGATGGAACAATTTTTTTCTGGTTATCCATGTACTATTATAGTAGATGATATTCTTGTAGAAGGCAATGGTAAAGTCAAGCATGATAGAAACCTCAGGAAAGTTCTGGATCATGCTCATGAGGTGAATCTTAAACTGAATCCTCAGAAATGTGGGTCATTTGTTTACCAGTTCAGGCTTATGACCAGATCCATCCAAGCAAGCTGCAGTTCTTGAGATGCCAGCTCCAGACAATGCTACATCTTTACATTTTCTTGACTGGCATGGTCAACTATTTAGGCAAGTAAATTCCTGATTTAAGTGAACTTTCAGGACTGCTATGAGAGCTGACATGCAAAAATGTAACTTGGTCCTAGTTGGAACAACATCAACGAGCATTTTATGTCCTGAAATGGAAAATTGCCAGCCCACCTACTTTGAGATATTATGATGTTCACAAACCTGCAACTTTTTCTCGTGATGCTTCAAAATATGGTCTTGGTGCAGTAATTCTTCAAAAGGGCAGACCAGTAGCCTATGCATCTAGAACTGTAACTCAGACTGAGATGCAGTATATACAAATTGAAAAAGAGCTTTGGCAATAGTTATGTTTGAAGTTCAGTGGTTATATTTATGGCTGACCTGTCCAAAATGAGACTGATCACCAACCTTTGGTTAGTATTTTGAGAAAACCAAGGTACACAGCTCCAGCTAGATTGCAACACATGATGTTAAAATTACAACAGTACAATTTCAATATGGTTTATACAAAAGGCAAACTTCTTTATCTTGCTGATACTTTATCCAGATTACCCAGACAATGAGAAAGCTGATTTTGAAGTCATGGAAGTGAGAATTCTTTCTTCCACACATCTTGATGAGCTTTGAAATCATACAGCTTCAGATCCAGTTCTCCAAAAGCTGAACCATTTTATCAGTCACAGATGGCCAGCAAAACAGTCTTGTTTACCACTAGATGTGCAGCAATATTTTCCGTACAGAAATGAGATTTTGATGGAAGATTGTATCATTATGAAAGGTCCAAAAGTGGTTAATCCCAAAACCCTTGCAACAAAAGTATATTAAAATTTTGCATCAAGGTCACCCAGGAACTGATTCTACCAAAAGAAGGATGAGAGGACTAGTATTTCGGCATTCTATGTCAAAAGATATTGAGAAGGAAATCTCAGCTTGTTCGATTTGTAATAGTACGAAACCACACCGACAAAAGAACCACTTCAGCTAAACCAGATTCCTGAGCTACCTTAGTAGACAGTAGCCACAGATATTTTCAAATAGAATGGTCAACATTATTTGGTATTAGAAGACTCTTATTCAAATTGGTTCGACACTGGCTTGGCTAAATGTTCAGTTCAAAGTGTGAAACAGTTGTTGGAGAAATCCAAAAGAGACAAAACCAATATTTTTCTCAATTTGCTTAATCTCAGAAACATTCCTTGAGACAATTTACTTGGTTCACCTGCTCAGAGATGGTGTCGAGACAAACCAGGACTACACTACCAATCAGTAAGAATTTGTTAACTCCAAGTACTAAAAACAAAAAGCAGTAAAAGCTCAAGTCATGAGAAAGTGTTTGTCACAGAAACTCCATTATGACAAATCTGTCAAACCTCTCAATCCATTAAAAGAAGGAGTGAGAGTGAGGTTGCAGACAGTAAAAGGTTTTGATTGAGTAGGACTTGTGAAATATCTGTGTGAGGAACCGGGCTCATACATCATTGAGTCACAAGTGACTGTCCCTGTTGCTAAACCCAGTACTGATTATTATATAACGAGGTCAGGTCGCATCTCAAGACCTAATCCTAGAGACACAGCAACCTGGATATGATTGTTATTGATTACTGTATATGTTTATATAATTTGCATGCATAACCGATTGTCATTTTCATTTGCATGACAAAATGATCAAAGAGGGAGGATGTAGATCATAGTGTGTGTGTTGTATCTTTAAAGCCATTCTAGTTCATGGGCACATGCACAGAAGTACTAAGCACATGCAAGAAGGGTGCAATTTTTGTGTAAGCGGATGGAGTGAAAGCATACATGTGTGTGCAGACAGTCAGTTCAATTGTTTGTTTAAGTTTTATGTTCCAGTCATCCATCCTGATGTGTTTGTGTGTAATAAACATCTTAAACAAAACACCCAAGCCTCGTCATCTTATTTGAATACACAAGACTAGTGACAAACCTTGAGATTTCTTGTAAACTAAACATTGTCAAAGCAGCTTTAAAAATTAATGCTAGAAAAAAAATAAATGTACTGGTTGAAGCCAGGAAAGGAACTCTTAACAATATTCTGCTACCTTTGCCTAGAAGGAGGCTTATTTGAAGTTACTATGCTCATATGTGTGTGTGTGTGTGTGTGTGTGTGTGTGTGTGTGTGTGTGTGTGTGTGTGTGTGTGTGTGTGTGTGTGTGTGTGTGTGCGCACGCGCGCGTGTGTGTGTTCACATGCATGCTGGTGTGTTCATACTTCATGACTGTGATTATTAAAAGTTTTGTTCTTTCAGTGTAGGAAAGAAAAACTTGCCAGCATTGAATTGACTAGCAATCTTTTTTGTCTTGTTGAGAGACTGACAGAACAGCCTGTTTTCACAGTGACAGTTAATTTAGTTGTGAAAACTGAACTGAATGTTTGCATACAAACTGCATATTAAAGCAAACTGACTCACAGCTCCATAGCCTACAGGGAACGTTTAAAGTTTATCTATATTTATATGCCTCATAATGCAGTCTAATGTCCTATTCTCCAAAATATAGTAGAATGCAGTTTTTATAATATGAAGGAACAGATGTGATTTGCACCATTATGGCATTTCTCTTTCAACTCTTTTTTGCCTGGTATTTTATCAGTAGTGTGCATTCTGTTGATGTGAAGTTGAAAATTAATAATGACATTATCTGTCTATCTGTCTGTCTATCTATCTATCTATCTATCTATCTATCTATCTATTGATCTACTTGTCTGTCTATCCATCCATCTATGTATTGATCTATCTATTGATCTGTCTACTGATCTACCTATTAATCTATCCATCCATCTATCTACTGATCTATCTATCAATCTAGTTAGTTATAAAATGATTGATTTGAGAGCTGGTATGTCAGCTGGCTGAATATCCTCTTGAGTTATAATTGAAATCGCTGGCAGAAGAAAACATTTCCATAAACTATTTATTTATACACAAATTTACACAAGTGGGAATCTCGTTACATATATAAGCAGGGATAGGTTAGTAACACGGCTTACAGTCAATTGCTTGAATGTTCGGAGCTCAAGTCCCAGTTACTCAAGCATAATAGTCCACAGTGTTACCTGCTCTTGTGATGTTGTCACATGACACTTTAATGGGATCCTAATTCTCACATGGTAGGATTTGTGGGTATTCTGATGTCTGCTAGAAAAAGAACAAGGCAGGTTTTACAGTTTCTGTCAGTGATAGTTTTTTTCCATGGTTCAGTGACCTTAGAGTGATAATAATAAAGTAAGGGAGGAAGTGATGGCAAAGTTCCACACAGTAGGAGAGCATGCTTTTTATATGTACCCCACTTATAGTGCAAGGTGTTGAAGTGCATGCAGCACAAGATTATGTGCACTCAGGTTGTTATTTACAAGATGCTAGTGCTAAGATACTATGATGTGAGTGTGAACATATCAAGGAAGCAGAAAATACAGTTGCTGAATCTGTTGCATACATTTGTAATGACATTCAGTATGCAGGAGGAAAACTTTATTTGCAGCATGACAACTTGTAAACATTGTACGAGTTATTAATTATGTATGAGCAACAAAGTCACATTTTTAAACATGGATTCTTAGAGAAGTAATACAAATACACAAAATGAAAACAGTTCAGAAAATGCATCCATATAACTTACCAATTCAAATGTAATAGATTCCTTCAAAGCTAATGCTAATGTATATTTACTGCAGCCTGTGCTTCCTCACTCCTAAAGTGGGAAAATATTAAACAACAGCATCTCCAGAATATGTATTTTTTCCTCCATGAAGATGTATATTAAGTTTGCTATATGTTGGCCTGTGACCTCGGAGATAAAGTAGACTGTACATGGAAACTGCCCTTCGTTATATACTTATTTACATATCCTCCAAGGACTGTGTGAAAACAGCATATTCTTCTCCACCTCTCTATCTATATATAAAACATTACACACACACACACACACACACACACACACACACACACACACACACACACACACACACACACACACACACACACACACACACCTTATCCAGGTATTTCCTGAGATGTTCTCCAAGATTCATTGCAAGTCAATTGTTGCCTGCTATTTGTAACCTAACCCGGGTTTAAATGTGAGGTCGTGAAAAGGAGTGCAGTTTGAAGGTAAATGAGGCAAGTGATGCTGTAAGGGTCACTGGTGAAGGTAGAGGTGGACATGAGCAACAGCTGAATTTCTGTAGCAGTCTGCAAAGAGTGCAGTACTTATAGATTATTAAAATACAACACATTCATACAGAGGGACTGAGTCCAACACATTATTTCAGACATAGCTGGTTCATCATGAGCAGTTAAAGTAAAGTTATATTGTTACCACATTTACTACTTTACCTAGTTATACTTTCAGAAACGTGGGAACACTGCACAGCTGTCTTAGTTGGATGTGGATCCTAGTGTGAAACATATGAGGCAACCATAACTCTTAACTTCTCTGTTCAAGAATTCTGGACAAAGCCAAAAATATTGGAGGAAGAAAGGTTTTAAACAATACATTAATTAACTGAAAAAGTTACTAGAGCAACAACTTTTGCATCAACATGCATTTTCTAAACAATAAAATATATGAAATGCATGACTATAATCCTCAGTGATTTACTACAAAATCAAACCTTTTATGAGGGACATTGCAGAAATATGAGGCAAAATCAGGGCCGTTCTATAAAATCAGTGATAGCTGAGGGGTACTGAGGAAATACTTTTCATAAATGTCATGTCCCCATTTTTATTCTTGTCAGAAAGATGGTATCAAAAATGTATTTTATTTATGTTTATTTTATTTAACATTCGTTAACTGGGAAAGAACCTGATCAGAAATGTGGGGAATGTAATTGAAATTAATGCATAAAAATAGCACAAGTATATTTAGATTTAAAAAATGAGTAGTCAATAAAATGCAGTGATATCATGCATGCATATAGTAAATGTAGTAGAGGTTTACAGCATAAGTTTCATTTAGATATAATACAACATGCACTCGGTTGCGAGGGACTAAACATGCAACCTTTCATCTTGCTGCTGTAAGTTATCATAACTTGCCTGACAGATCTGTAGCTCTTATTCAATATTTCTGGTGGCTTTCTGCAAAATTCAAACAAATTTGGATTTGCCTTTCTGAACGATCAACCATATTAGCTCAAACACTTTTGTTTCCATCCTAAATATTCTACTTATCTGTCACGGTTAAATATGCATTTAGAACTTCATGCTTTAATTTTAGTGTTGAATAAGCTTGCATTTTGAGCATTAGTTAGCTAGCTTCAGTCTTTTTTCATACTATAATTACAATGTGATTAATGTTCTAAATGTAACACCAGTTCACAGTGTATATATGATCCTGCAATCCCCCTTGCTTTCAGGTTAAGTGGCCACGGTTAGTGTTGTCATCTCCCAGAAAGAGGTTTTCTGGTTCAATCCTTGGCTGGGGTGCCTTCTGTGTGGAGGCTGCATGCCCTCCCTGTGGCTGTGTGGGTTTACTCCCACAATTGGCCAAGGTGTGTGTGCCTTCTGTGGAAGGTTGGGCACTGGGCTGGTAACTCAACACTCCACTGCCAATCATGAGTGGACAGGTGATCTGCTGTGATGACCCGTAACTGGGAAAAGCTGGAAGAAGTGAAGCTAACTGTATAATCTTTTCTGCTGAGTATATGCTTGTAGCCTAAAGCTACTGTGATTGTGCATAGTGTTTAACTGTGTCTACAGACCTTTCAAGCAGAACTATACTCTTCTGTTATAGTTTTCTTTATTTCCAGTTGTACCGCTCAACTGTCCAGATTCTTACAGAATGCACAGATTTTTGCCTCATTTTTTTTATCTGTTCTTCATAAAATTTGTGTTTTTTGGCAAATCATTGAGGACTGAAGTCAAGAAATAATGACAGACATTTCAGTTTCAGACTTCATATACCTCAGAAAATGTACGTTAATTCATAATCTGTTATTCTAGCAAATATATAACCTTACAGGACCAATATTTAATATCTGTTGCTATTTTAGGCCTTTGCACCCCCCATTATGTTTGGCGTCACTTATGCTAACAAGTTGAGACATGTTTCCAGACATTATGTTATTTTTTCAGCAGCTTTTTGCCCAGTCAGCATTCACAAACGTAGCATCTTTTCAGTTGTATTGCATTTTTTTGCTTGGGTATATGCTCTTTAAGTATTGACAGTTCTGCTATACTAAGCCAAACTGTAAATGCTGTGTCACTAATCCACACTTTCTTTCTTTGCTATAAGCCAATTCTGCCTTGTATGTTTGCTGAACCACTAAATGTGTATATGGTTTTGCAGTTTGCAAGGCAAAGTCAGTCCATGAGCAATAATTACTCTTACTAACATCCATTCTCATAGCACACCTCTAACTTCCATGAGGGCAATACAAGTTAGGCCTAGGGTAAATTCATCTAATGGTTGAGGTTTGCCTTAAAGGAAGTCAAGGTATCACACTATCCCTCAAGCATGCCTTATTTATTTGTTGATGGAGACTCATGTCTCTATTTTGAGTGTTTGTTGAGGCAGATGTTTTGTGGAGGTTTAGGAGATCAAGGAGGACTGAGTCCTTCGCAGCATGGAATGCTGGGCATAAATCACTTTGCAGGAGTCTATAAGAGACAGAGTGTAGCTGAGGGACTTCAGTTGGGTGATCTTTTTAGTAAGGAACCTCTGGGTATTTTTAGCTACATGGTGTTTGGATAAATACATATTGGAAATGTCATTATAGTCTACAATTAATTTGGTCTGGGCAGAGTAAAAAGGAATGATAATTTCTTTTAACCTGGATGAGGTACCTTTAGTTATTAAACTGGGCTAGACAGGCAAATCTCTTGATTACTGGTTACAGAGTGGTCAGAGGATAGTGAGTGAGTCGTGTTCAGAGGTGCCAAGATCTCTAATGACTGCATCAGTCCAGAGCTGGGTGTTCTGTGTACAGTAAGCTGCCACAGATATTTCATTACTAAAGGTGATACTGCGTCACTTACCTCCATTTAATTTAAACCTATTTATAATACACTATTGATTTGTATCTTTTAGTCCTTGCTGTAGCATCAGTGTATTAGATGTTAAATGAATGAAAAAAAAACAGGTTGCAGTTATCAGCACATTTAGTACCCATATGTCTGGGCTATTGGTTTTTGACATCCAAGAAGTAGATGGTAAACAGAAAGGATCCCAGTACTAAAATTTCATGAATGCCACTAGTCACCTTTTTGTCTTTCTGAGTTGGCACCTACTACTTTAACTATGTGCATTCTATCAGTCATTAGTTTGCTATCCATCTTTCAACATAAGGGTCTACATTTAGGCCGTTAAGCCATTTAGTATTCTATTCAATTCTAGTATGGGGAATAGTGTCAAATCTCGATATGCTGTAGAAACTGCATGGTTACTATCGATAGCTTCATTGACTTTATTGAAAAAGTTTAGTAAGTTAAGGACGTTGCCCACCTTTGACAAAACTATACTGTTGCATGTCTAAGAGTAATAAGATTTTTATGTCAGGGCTCATAAAATAAGATATAATGCTTTCCACTGCTTTGCAAATTCGGGTCATTAAGTTGATGGGTGTGTAGCTCACAAGATCTGTGGTGGTACTCTTTTATGGAATGGCATAAGGATAGCCATTTCCATAGAACAGGAGCATACCAGGCACCTGAGTTTAACTTGACCAGTCTCAGGAGAGGCTTACAGAAGGTTCAGAGAGGGTGTGCATGGTGCTTCTGATTAAGCTGCCATTGAATGAGTTTAACAAACTGATTGCATAGTGTAGTGTTCCAAAGCAAGGATCCAAGGTTTGAAACCTATTATGTCAGTTTGCAGAGAGGATTAAGAGCATGAGCAGATAATAAGTTGTTTCCTGTGGCACAGGGTTTGATTCCCTCAGTTTTCATTTGTTTTCTGTGTGACTCTGAGCAAGTCATTTAAACACACAGTGCTTGTGGGCAGTTGGGGAATTGTACTAATAAGCTCCTCAGTGGTCTCCTGGACTGCATGCTTAGTAATTAACTATGAACTATGAACCTAAGTAACCAAATACATTGTTAAAGCACACAATGGTTATACTTTACATGTACAGAGTGTAGTTAGTGTAACTTCCATAGCACTCTTGGGGGAAGTGACTTGTGAATTAGTGGCAGTTCAATGGCTGTTTCTGGAATGAACCTGGCACTAAATTTATCTGCAAGTATATTAGTAATATCTTTAAGCTCAGATTGAATAATATTATTATTAATTAAAAATATAATTATTGTCGATGAGATTGGTAAGGCTAATCTAACACCAAATGGGATAGGGTAACTCAAGCACCAAAAGGGAAAATGACTTGGCTTAAAACTACTGGTAAGGGCAGCTAGCCCAGTACTTACCCTAATACAGAGCATTGCTAAGTGCTGTTTCCTAATCATCTTATATAATTAAAGAAGGATTTATGATTATCATTGGCTCTGAGTGCTAATTTTAATTAATGCTCTGTTTTGATCTTCCTATGATAACTTTCTGATTTTTACAGCTCTTTTTTGACAGAGTCTCTAATATAAATCGATTTGGATTTATTATAACCTTAGCTGTTTTTTATTTTATTGTACAGCTTATTAATACTGGAATTCCATGATGGAGGCTTCAATTCTATAACTGAACAGCAGGTTCAATGCGGTGTTTGAATCTTCTATCAATGAAATAATCTGGGTTTGCAGACCATCTTGGACAACTCTTGGTATCTTTTTATTAAGCAATTAATTACCTGTGTTAGCCAGTTTGCTTTCAAAAGTATATTTGTTTACCCAGAGCCCATTTCCCACTTTTTGCATCTGAGAAGAATGATCCCAGTAAAAAAAAACCTATCTCCATTACAGCATATTAAGAAGCAGCAATGCTAATTGCCATTGAGACAGAATGGTGTCTTTTTGCTTATCCAATGTTTTATCGTTACATTGTGTAACAATTGTCATTTAATTCTTGTGATTTGTTAATTATTCCCTTATGACTTATAGTGCCAAATGCCTTACAAAATCAAGAAAAATAGAGTGTAATGTCATTCTTTCCTTAAGTGATACTGTTATCTCTCTAAAGCATGTCACAAGATTTAAAAGGCAAGACATCCTCTCAAACCCATACTGTTTCATAACTTTCAGAAATAGGTCCTGTATACTACTTTGGAACAGCTCCATTATTACTACCTTCATAATTTGATATTGAATACTGGCCAGGCTGATGAATCAGAAACCGCTTAGGTACGATCATTTTATGTAATTGTACCTTTTCAAACTGTTGCCATAGGCCAAGGGCACAGCCACACTTAAGTATGTTCTTTAACTTGACTGAAGAGGTTATAATTAGCTGCTACTTGACTCCATAGAAGACACTACCATATGTGGTGTTTCTTCCCATGGAATATGAGTTTTGAAATGTACTCAGCAGTTATATATTTATATTTATATTAGGTATGTCTCACCTTGTCTGTCTGGTGCTTTGATATATACCTTCACCCAGTAAAATTAGAATGTATTTTGTTTTTGAAAGTACATTTGTTAAGTCTTGCATTTGGGTTATCATTTCAATGTTTATTGATAACGTATTTACAAATTTCTCCTTTCAGTTTTCTGAAGACATAAACAATGCTTTTATTATTGTCTTTCAACCTTTGAGGCAAAGATGAACTTGCAGTTACATCTGGTGCAATTGATAAGGACAAGCAAGTTGTTTCTGTACTTTTATTCTTATTTTTATGACTAGAAATTTTGAAAAAAATATAGTAACTCATCTTTCTGTTGTATATCATATTCATTATTTAATTGCAGTAAAGTAGCAGTCATCATTATAAGAGGCCTAGAATTATGCCTGTTTTCTTGCTTTATAAAAACATTAGCATTCCACACCAAAGTAAGGGATGACTCATGGAAACTTCAGCTCAGTTGTTTCTAGATTTGTAGAGTCCTGTATTCTGGAATGTTTGCAACCCAATACCATCAGAGTCTGATGACTTAATAACTTTTATCATCATGTTGTAACTGACTGCTTAAAGCCATATATGTACAAACCTATAATGGAATCTATAAGGAAAATTATGATTATAGTTTGGTGAAACATGGATATAGCTATATTATTTAGTAGCAGTATTACATATTATTCCATGTTGTTGTGCAAGTATAGACAAACAACCAGAATGTGATATATATTTAATCATAATGTAATGAAGTTACATAGGACATGCTATAAAAGGAAAAACCATGAGTGCATGCTATAATGAAAGTGCATACAATATACCCAATGTAATTGCGTATGTAAAGATGAAATGTTACCCAGGAGAGTAACGAGAGTTTGTGATTTATCCTACTGCTATATAGGTGGAAGAACAGTACAAGGTAAATGGTAGGAAATTAAGATGGATGGCAAAATATTATGCCCTTTTTGGGGTGCTTGTATAGTTCCTAGGCAGGTTATAAGTCAAAGGCTGACTGTTTACAAGTTTGGGTAGAGCAGAAGAAAGCAAGCAGTTGGAAGGGTTAGTCTTTCAAGAGAGATGGCTCTCTGTGATCCAGTTTGGTTGTATAGGTCATGCTGACGTTTTAAAGCAGTTTAGACAATTTATATAAATATGTTCCTGTTATACATGAAATTGTCTTTAACTTGTTTGCTGTTCCTATTCTGATTAATATATGTAATTTAAAAAAAGTAAAAGAATCCCTTTTGGGGAAAAAATTCCCATCTGTAGGGCTTTTACCTTCTGCACTCTCATAACTACTATAATTACCTCTGAAGTTACGATACAGTAGAGATAAGAAAAAAAATCCCTCTTTCAGTGACTGCTGTTTGGAAATGTGTGTGTGTGTGTGTGTGTGTGTGTGTGTGTGTGTGTGTGTGTGTGTGTGTGTGTGTGTGTGTGTGTGTGTGTGTGTGTGTGTGTGTGTGTGTGTGTGTGTGTGTGTGTGTGTGTGTGTGTGTGTGTGTGTACATATATATATATATATTCTAGAGTTTTAGAGTTTTAAAAAGGAAGATAGGAATAAATTCCCTCTCCCCCCAACCTAAGAACAAGTCAAACCAAACAAATAGTATAGGGTACAGTATTAGTCAATCCTATTTTTAATAGTAACTGTAAAGCAACCAGGAACTATAGTAATCTGGCATCTACCATTCCCCATGAGTGCCAGTTAACCAAGAATTTACTGTACATACAGCACACCCCCACTAACTATATATTCTAACTCCAGGGTCGCACTAAAGTGGGGAAGGGGACATATGCCTTACAGTGCTCTGGAGACTGCCAATAATACTTGTCAGTCAAATGAAGTGTCAGTCAAATTAAATTTCAGTCATTTGGTCTCAGTCAAATGGGTGTCGGACAATTGGAAGTTAGGGCAAATGAAGTAGACTCATATATATATATATATATATATATATATATATATATATATATATATATATATATGTACACACACATGCATATACATTATATATATATATATATATATATATATATATATATATATTTTTATATATATTATAATACATATACATATACACATATATATATATATATAATATGTGTGTGTGATATATATATATATATATATATATATATATATATATATATATATATAAAATATATATATATATATTATAATACATATACATATACATATATATATATATATATATATATATATATATATATATAGACACACACACACACACACACACACACATATATATATATATATATATATATATATATATATATATATATATATATATATGAATTTTCAAAACTTCAAACTGCAAATGTTCAAGACCATAAGATTGAAGTTTTAAAACTTTGAAATTATAATAACATTTTTTTTTTACATTTTTGCAGGGGGTAAACCCCCTCCACCCTCCACCCTCCACAACCCCTGCTAAATAAATATACAAACTCTGAGATTGCTCTATAGTGAGGAAAATGATAAATTTATTTTTCTGCACTATACAGTGATCTCCATTCTAAACCTTCAAAGTTTCAAAACTTCGATCTTATGGTCTCAACCGTTTGTAGTTCAAAGTTTTGAAACTTTGAACTTGTGAAGGTAATCTTTTGTATATATATATATATATATATATATATATATATATATATATATATATATGGTTTACTATCAAAAGCATGAAAATCACTTACGCAA
The DNA here is from genome assembly GCF_019279795.1 of Protopterus annectens. Taxonomy (NCBI): domain Eukaryota; kingdom Metazoa; phylum Chordata; order Ceratodontiformes; family Protopteridae; genus Protopterus; species Protopterus annectens. The sequence continues at coordinate 284,871,072 of NC_056741.1, read as the reverse complement.
ACGATGATTTCCATGACAAATAACGTCGACTCATCGACTCATACGTATTAAGTAGGTTGTATGGTCGACGCAACAAAGTTGACAAGTTCTGATGACCATAGTTTCTAAATCCCCCATTCACAGCAGTGCTATGAATCCCTGCCCAGTGTTCGACCTTCTAAACAGATGTACACATGAATGTCGATATTCCAACTGTCGAGGAGGTGGCTGTCGGACATGTCAATTTCAACCTTTTGACTGTAAACCGATATATACACTGTCTAAAAATTGCAAATTGATCAGCCATCTGTTTTCGGGTATATGTCGATACTCAGTGATCGACAATAATTTCTTACTATGCTCCTGAAAGCTCTGTGTCTAACAGAGAATAAGAGAAACTGCAGGGTAGTACTCAGATCCTGCTGCATGAAGTTTGCAATGATATCGTTAGAGACCTATTTCCTTTCAAGTAAGTACTAAAAGCATGCCGTTAAGTATATGTTAACATTTTATTACTTCATGTTTCTTTTCACAATTATATTTTCAGTGAATGACAGAATTGTTGCCTAGCTTGCAGATTACATCAGCAGCATTCTAAAACTAGTCATGCATTTCAATGAAATTATTTAATAATCAAATACACAAGTGTGGACAAGGCCAACAGCAGTGGTCCATTAAGATAGGAACTGAATCTTTACTGAAACACTGAAACTGCTATATCCAGAAATGAGATCCCACATCACAATGGACCAAAAATATGGAAACAGCTGGATAAAAATAAACCGTTTCTTCATGATGAAATTGCTGCAAAATGGAGAGAGAAAATCATATGTCTTCTAAAGATATACAGATCTTGCGATTCATGCACTCCTGGTATGGGGGGATTACTATCCATCACTGGCAAACAGCAGTTCATTCTGCATTCTTTTAGGAGTTAAAATAATTGGTAAATCAGGAACTTGCACTCCCCGTATCTTGTCACTAACATTTGACACACTGATGCTATTCTGATATTAATGTACCATTTACTTTTGCTGGAAGGAGGAGGAAGCGTTACTGTCTACCTGAGTTTGCTGGTTGTGGCATCCTGCATTATCTCTACAGCTGTATCTCTCACATTCTTGCTCTGCCACCACTTCACTTATCACATGCCCACTTGACTACCTGTGTTGGTTTGTTTGCCTCACTCATACGGAGGGCTCATTTCACATAATCACCACATTTCCATGAAGTAGCACTTTCTCACATCCAGACTAAGTCTTGTCCCTTTCATCTGGAAATAATTTCCTTTCCTTCCCAACTGTCCATCCTTACCAGCACTGTTACTTTACAATTTCCTGCAATTCTGTGTATTCCTATATTTTAACTTTCTTTTCCCTCCTGAAAGACACAGTCTATAGTCCTCTTCCATTGGTCATTTCCTTACCTAACTCCCTCCTGTCCTTTCAGAACAGCAGCAGCTTTTTTCTATATCTCCTCAGTCAAATTACATTCCTGCTTTCAATAAAGTCTGTAGATCTGGACACATTGCTATAGATGAGCTCTCACCACTGACTTGTACATGGGAAGAATCAATTTCTGCTTGATTGGAGCTGTTCTCTCTTACAACATAACAAACCATGTTGTTAGACTTAGCAGCTACACACTCACAGTGCATCTGTTCTTTCTTTCCATTCTATCTTGCTTGTTTTATTTTTCCACCAGATCAGTTTTGTGTTGACTTGCATGCAACAAATTGATTATGTCAACAGGTCATGCTTGTTAATGTGTATCTGTCAGTTGTAGGATGGATAAGTCCTGCCCTGAACCAGAAGTTCTCTTGTAGCAGGATTAGTTCAAGGATCAGTTCTGTTGACTGCACTGTTCCAGATTAAATGCCAGCTCCCTGTTTAATTGTGATTGATGACATAAATCTGGCAGTTGGCTTAGAGGATTAAGGATCTATTTACAAGTTGTTTCTTGTGGTGCAGGGTTTGATTCTCTGAGTCCCATTGTCTAATTATGTGATTGAGCAAGTCACTTAACCAAATACTGCTCCCAGGCTGAGTCTGAAAATGGTTCACGGAGATCAGTGCTCTAACCTGGAAAACAAATACAAATAAATAAGTATATAATTAAGCATTCAAGATATTGCAGGTAGTCAAACTTCTGAAGGCTGGATTTTCTACTAGGATTGCTGAGTGTACTGGTTATTTAAAAATTACCAACAGCAGTATAGCAGTCAGATGCACTGATTTCACTTACCAGTTCTGCAGATTAGAGAGATGAAGTGAAACAAAATGCAAAATAATACAGATATCTGGCACAGATGACTAAGGCTGCCTGTGTTGGTAGTGCAGGATTCCATCAGCCCTCAATTGCATATTTTGTGAACTTGAGCAAGTTACTTAACTGGACAGTGCTTGGGATGAACTACAAATCTGGACTAGACTCTTCAATGCTCCCATGGATTGGAAACCTAGTAACTACCAATAGCACTATGAAACTTCCACTCAGTACAGTTTACCACTCCCACTCTCACCCAGTCCATTCAGTACTCTCATCCAGTGAAGTTCACCACTCCCACTCACTGTGGTTCACCATTCTCACCCTGTGCAGTTTACCACTTCAATCCAATGAAGTTTACTGGGTCTATATTACATTATCGAATGCTGGTAATGTCAAACACCACAACACTGACACACAAAGGCCGAACCGCAAATACGTCGAACCCCCTAAACTGCAAATTTTCAAATCTCGAACTGTCATAGTTGGCCAAAACCATCGCGCACTACATCTACATACCCAAACATAATAAATAAAACACATACATACACAAACCAAATGCTACTTCTAACACTACACTAAACCTTACATACATTACTATCTATGCACTTACCTTAACCCGCACCCTAACCCTAAGGTCCGTAACTATCGCACAATTACCCTACAGACATATACCCAAACAAAACAAATAATCCACACACATACAGTCAACAAAACCCTACTTCTAACCCTATACTAAACCTTACATACATTACCTATCTATGCACTTACCTTAACCCGCACCCTAACTCTAAGGTCTGTAACTATCATACACTTACCTTACGGAGCTATACTGCAGATGGGCCAAACATCATACTTCGACATTTCGCATTTTGCATTTTTGTACGCTCGCCGTTACCATAGTTCTCTGATTATGTGTCGGTGTTGTGGTGTTTGACATTACCAGGATTTGATAACATAATATAGACCCAGTTTACCACTCCCATAAACTGCAGTTCACCACTCCCACTCATTATAGCTTACTCCTTCCACCCAGTGTAGTTCACCACTCTTTACCAGTGCAGTTCACAACTGCAAACCATTATAGTTCACCGCTCTCACCCAGTTCATTTCACCACACTAACCCAGTGCAATTTACCAGACCTACACACTGCAGTTCACCACTCCCACCTTGTGCAAATCACCACTACTACCCATTACAGATACATGCACACACACACACACACACACACACACACACACACACACACACACACACACACACACAGACACGCACACACGCACACACGCACGCGCACACACACACACACACACACACACACACACACTGACACGCACACACACACACACGCACACACACACACACACACACACACACACACACACACACACACACACACACACACACACACACACTGCAGTTCAACACTCCTACTCAGTGTAATGTTTGCAGCCAAATGAAATGTTTTTCATACAGCAGTTCTGTTTCTAAAATAAAGAGAAACACAACTATGGATTCAGGATAGCCGAATGATTTCTTAAGTGCAAAATCAGTAAAAAAAAAGTTGCATGGCTACCCATGGCAGTTTACCATGTCCGTGGAATACATGCAGTTTGATTTTACATGCTGTAAGCCATGACTATGATTCAAACATTCAGAAAAATATAAATACATGTAAAGAACATCTGAATGATACATGCTACTAAGGTGAAAGTTACATACTCAAGACAGCATTCTAAAACAGCTGGAAAATTAAAAAGGGAATAAAATATCTCCATTAATCTAGTGAAGATCTAGCACTAATGCCAGAATACACACTTGGTCCAAACATCTTCTTTTTCTTAATAAATAAAAAAAAATCATTACTTTGTAATTCATACTAGACATTCTTTTGATCTTCCCACAACAGAATCTGCACCCCTAGCCTCATACATCTTTACCAAACTCGTAGCTTGGTCTTCTTTCTTTGAGATCCTTCTCACTTCTTGACAGCTGGTCAGGTACCATTGAAGCAACAATATTTTATTATTATCACCATTAATTATTATCATTATTATTGTCACAATTAATTATTATTATTATTATTATTATTTTGTATTGGACTTTAAACAGATGAACCGAACTTCACTATCGGAATACATTCTGAACCCATACTTTTACTGTGACATCTGGTCCAACTGTTGATATGAGTCTACTGGTTCAAGAATAAGTAATGAAGCAGAAATTCATTAGAGTTAAACATCCATAGTCCGGAAAGCACTTTAACGTTGTTACTGTTATATGAAACAAAAGATCAGACTTTGTAAAACATGAGTTTTTAAAGTACTATGTTGTCTGACTATTTTTGTCACAGAAATCAGACGTTTCAGAAGAGAAGAAGCAGACTGCTGGTTCAAATCTATGAATGTTTGAGGGCAGTAAATACAAGCAGACTAAGACATAAGAAATACATTAAATACATTTATGTTCCTTCAGGGACTTATAAGGCTAATCATACTTCTCAACTGTCCAGATTTTCACCTCATATTTTTGTTCTTCATAAAATTTGGTATTCTGGCAAATCACTAAGGTTTGAAGTTATTATACAGTGATATACAAGTGTGTGTGTGTGTGTGTGTGTGTGTGTGTGTGTGTGTGTGTGTGTGTGTGTGTGTGTGTGTGTGTGTGTGTGTGTGTGTGTGTGTGCAATTTTCTAAGTTTATAAGGTGGATATTTGAAATTTGTCCCTATTTTTTGGACTGTATTCCCCCATTATTGGCTTTGTCCAGGTTTTTTGTGCTAAGGTTGAGAGCTATGGGAGAACTGAATTCACTGAATATGTTTGGGGGCTGTATTCCCCCATTACTGGCTTTGTCCAGGTGTTTTTTGCTAAGAGGTTGACAGCTATGGTGAGAACTGAATTCACTAAATGCTAGCCATTTAAGTTTCAGTCTTCCTTGCTTTCACAGAACAGATGAATTGGCATAGCGGTATGTTTCTCTGACTGTTTTGCACAGGGTCATGGGTTCAATACTTCGCAGTAAAATGCATGGTGGTAATGCAGCATTTTATTCTAGCAACTTTCTAACATTATAGAAGCAATGTTTAAAATGTGTCACTGTTTTTTGGGCTTTTGCCCCCCCCCCTAAAATTTTGGCTTTTTTCAGATTTCTTGTGCTGCAAAGTTCAGAGATACAGCTGAGTGTCAAGAAGATTTTACAAGAATCTGAGAGCTGCAGGGAAACAAATGTTTAGTGCTGCTTATACAGAATCCATTTGCATTGTTAATAGCACAACTGGTAAGGTGCTTGCTTTTGATGCAGAAGACTGTCGGTTCTACTCCCACAGTAGATAGATGCATTGCTGATACTTTACTGTGTTATAAAGGGGGTGGATGCTGCAGTCCTTTCTGGCGAAGATCCCTAGTAACTATGAACCTGTTATCAGTTTGCCATCCATTCCCTATTGCAATATTACTAGCTTATCATTTTTTAATGCAACATAGGCAATGTACTCCTCAAGGACAACAGGCACTTTATTTGTAGATGAAACAATGAAATATAAAGCTGTTTGCTAGAAGCAACCTCTTCATTAGTTACAGATTTCTTTAATGTGGAATTATTTAGATGACTTTTACTTCTTCAGAGATTGTGCATATTATCTGATACTGGTGGACTGTAGTAGTTTGAGTAGACTTTTATGATGGGAGTGTTCTGAATTAGGCAGTTTTGTCATTATTGGTGCATGCATTTTGTTTCATTGTTTACTGGAAAAATATATTTCATTTATTTTATTTTATTTAATTTAACATTTGTTGACTGGGAAAGTCCAACTAGGTTCAACAGAGCCTGTTTTTAGTGGAGGCCCGGGGAGAAATGTTCCAGATGCATATCTTTATAATGTTCTTTAAAATGTTCTGAATTGGACAGTTTTGTCATTATTGGTGCATGCATTTTTTTCATTGTTTACTGGAAAAATGTTCAAAACAATAAATTTAAAATGCCCTCTAACAATGAACTGTACTGTATTGTACAAGGAATATAATTTAATACAATCAGGAAGGTGTATCAAAGAACACATGTATGTTTCGTGTGCAAAGTCCTATGACTTGAAAACAGCCAAAACTTAATCTTTATCTGCCACTGGCAAAATGTATTTTCTTTGAATGTGGGTTTCAATGCTGTTTCAATGAATGAGTTTCAAGGGCAGAGAAGATTTTATGCTAAGTCTGTTTTCATTGTGAGACTGCATTGAGTTGTTTAGCAGATGTCTTAGTGTTTGTGCTATAAAATGCAAAATAAAACTTTCAAATGAAGTCCAAATCATCGCAGAAGTAAAGCAGTATGCACATTAGTGTTTATGGTAAATGGGGTGAAATAGCCAAGTAATGGTTCATTGGAATGGCTGCAGGGGGGAGGATCTATTCAACCATGATTTTGTGAGGGGGAACGGTGGCAAACTAAGACAACCCCTGAACTATACCTCTCAGCTGTCCAGATTTTCACAGGATGAATAGTCAGCTGTCCAGATTTTCACAGGATGAATAGCTTTTTGCTTCTTATTTTTGGTTTGTTCCTCATAATATATGTGGTTTTCTGGCAAATCATTTAGGAATTAAGTCACTAATTAATGACGGACACTAAGTTTCAGACTTCATAACCTTCAGAAAAATGCACGCAAAAGTAAGACCTGTTATATTCTATCAACTGTCACAGTTTATACAAGAACAATTTTTAGTACTGTTTATATGTTCCCCCAATATATTTGGCCTTGACCAGATTTCCTGCATTAACAGGTTGCGAGGTATGTGCAAATAAAATTGCTTTATAGAATTAGGCATATCCAAACCTCTCAACTGTCCCTGATTTTGGCTCAAACTGTTGCTCTTCCCCTAATAATCGCTCCGCAAAATGGCAATTTTGGAAGAAAACGTGGAGGGTTTGCAATTAATAAATAACTGTAATAGTCCGAGTTATAGATTACTTTTATTTTAGAAATGCATGTAGATTATTTTATTTTGTCAGCTGCTCAAGTTAGCAGTACTAATATTAAAAAGTGTCCCTTCTTTGACAGGTTCCCAGCTGTATTGTTTGGCTATTTTGTATTTTTGCATCACATTCTTTTTTCATAAAATTGTATATTTTGGCAAATTAGTGGCAAATCATTAAAGACTGAAGTTAGAAAATAATGACAGACATTTGAATTTCCGATTTCATACCCTTCAGAAAATTCATACAATGCAAGACCTACTATTATATTATCTTTCTAAGCTTATAAGAGCAATATTTAAAAATTTCCCTTATTTTTGGACCTTTGTCCCACTTCTATGTATGGCTTTGTCCATATGTCTTGCTCTGAGGTTGAGAGGTATGACAAATGTGACAGGGCCATCACAGTCAGCCAGAGATATTTCAAATTGTGACATACTTGTTGCACCCCACTCCCCCATGTAGTGACTCTGGATTTGTCCAAGCAAGGCAAGGAGCAGTTATGCAGTGTAAATGTGCAGAGTATCCCCCCATCCAGGCTAGACACAAGTACTACAGTGGCTTTTCATCTGTCCTTGATTTTGCAGAATGTTCTGGTTTCTGTCATATTTTTATACTGTTGATTTATGCTTATTATTATTCAGAAAGTGCCTGTTGCTCTGTGTTTAAGTAGCAATGCTTTAATGACCATCAGGATGCCAATCTATCATGTGTGGTCCATAACATGTGCAGTAATTCTTTAAGCAATGTATCTTGAGCTTGTTTCTTGTTTGCTTTTCATTTTTTACTTTGATCATGTTTTCCTAATGAAACAAGTAGATAGCTGTTGCCAGGCAGCAGGTCTTTTTTGGATAAGAAACATTTTTACAAGTGGGGGTATCACAGAGATTGATTTCAGCATGTTACTTGCTACTTTAATAAAGCTGAATATAAATTATAATTAGAACTGCAGTGGAAGGAGAAGTGGTTTGAGTTGAGTGCTGCTTGTTTTTCTTATACTTGATTTTGACTGGCATTCCAGTAATGTATTTAAAAACTAATTTATTGTTTCATGCCTCACAACCTTTTTGTTATCATCTAGATATTGCATAAGCTGTCACCCAGCCAATGCATTTAACTATTTTTTTTCCTTCTACACTTCATTTTGTCTTGATTGGACTCTCATAATCACGGTTTGGCACCCAGGGCAGCGTATTTAATTAAAGTTACAGTTTTTGTGGTTTTGAGCATAGCCCCTCCCCTTTCTAGTTGGCTATACCCCTTCCCATTGACCTCACACATTCAGCTGTCTCTTGCAGCCCCCCTTTGATTTGAAGTCACCAGCCACCACTGCTTTTAGGATGTAGCCAAGCAACATTTTTTGTTCTAACTTCTTGGCATAGACCCATAAGATGAACTTTTAAAAGTTTTGTCCCAAAGTATTACTAAAATGTCAGATTTAAGAGATGATATTTAAACTGCTGGTCATTTGCAAAACACTGTATATGGAACTATGCACATTTTGATTCCAAAATGTGAAATTGCTCTTTATATAAGTAAATTGTACAGTAGCACTTCAGATTTCATGATGTAGAAATCTAAGATATGTATTTAGCTAATTATTCCAGAATGATTAATAACTGTCAAAAATTGAGTCCATGACTGATTTTGTTTATATTAACCCACAGATACAGTTAAATGTAACATCTTTGCAACAGAATTACAAAATTACATAAAAGGTATATCGCTTTCAGAATTATTGAACTATCCCTACCTATTTAAATTCCAAAAACTGATTTCAGGTAGGAAATATGAAAAAATTGGCAATTGTAAAAATCACATTTTGAGATGAAATTGCAGAATGATATCTCAGGTTTCAGAATGCAGACTCATAAGCTGAGTGCTGTGAAAGTTTTGTTCAGAACTATGTAGGACCACTGCTTCTCACCTTCCAGCTTTATGATCAGTGTGTATGTTTTTCAGAATCAAGCTTGCTCCCTCCTGAACTAATTTTCCATGCTCACAGTCCAGGGTTACCCTTTCCATTCTCCCAAAATTCACTTTCTGTATTCATTGTTCAATAGTCCTACTCCCAACTCCTGATTTTGTGCTCAGTGTTTATTAACTTGAAAAGGACTGCTATTTGGTTCTACGTTTATCATCTTGGGACATGTCCCACTATCTAAATTCATGCTGTTTGTGTACAGGGTGACCCTTCACACATCCTGACTCTATGATTAGTACTCATTCTTGGTAGTGCAGTATTTAGTGCTGCGGACTTCTAACTCCAGAGTCTGAAGTATACTCCTCATGTCTTCTGACTCTCTATACTTTTGATGAGGGTTTCCTCTGCTTATTCCAGTTTCCTCACCACTTCCTCAAGAACTCTGTTTTAACTGTTTACTTTGATATTTACATGCATATATCCTTTGTATTTCTCCTTGGCCTTAACTTCCAGGATTGTAACTGAAAAAAGATATTCATTGCAAGTCCACTTACACAGTTATCAAATGATTACCTGAGTAAACCTTGGAACAAAAGATGAAGAGGATACATCTATAGTGCAGAGGCCTCTCTAAAATTCTACTGTCAGACTTTTAAGGACAAGTACAAAAGTATAACAAAAGAAAAAAAATAATTTGCAACCGTGCCATTAGTACACATAATAACCACATCTATGTGCTATTTGGTGCATGAACTGGTTTGATACTCACTACATGAAATATTTTATCCCAAATGGATATAGTCCAATGTTTCATTGTGGTAAAGAAAATACGCACAAGCTGGAAGAGCTAGGCAGGCGAGTAGGAAGGCGAGGCCTTGCTGGTACACCAACTGAGAAAGGAAATGATGGGTTCCTGCTTGTGATATGATGTTTCCCTATTGATGGGGATGGTGCTATAATTGTGGGGCAGGTTGCCATTAATACATTGCCACTGAAGGAAAGGCAGTAGGTCTGCCAAGTTAGGTCATACAAAAACATAATCACCCTTGCACGCAAAACAGGATATGTGATACTGCCCACTGCCCCACCTGCTTCCTCTTCTAACCTACCACTAGAGTGGTCCAAGCTATAGGTCATGGTACCAGGGATACTAAATAAAAAAAAAATAAAATGGGACATCTGAGCAATACCTGATTGTCAGCTGGAGGGCACACAAAAAGGAGACAAAAATACATGCATATAGTAAACATATAAAGCATTAAATATCATATTAAATCAGACAAAACGGTACCATGTTCTGCTGTAAGAGGAATTTTTAAAAGAATTGTATATACTTTAGTGCTCTATATAAAATATGTAGATATTAGTTTAATAAGCTAGTTTGCTATCCCAGTGACTTATCCTTACAGAATCTGTGTTGTACTTTAGATAGTGGCAGGTATAAAAGCACAAAAACACGAAAATAGAAAAACTCAAAAACCAAAACACCAATGTAGCCGCTGGAGAATGCCAATAAATCAACAATAATTAACAATAATTCACTCAGTAATAGCATCAAAAAGTTTTAATACGCTTTCATCTACTGACTGCTTCAGACTCACAGGAGACCCCCCAGGTGCAGTTAACCATTGACAAGACCCTTATTCAAATCATAGCCAGCTACCAACCCCCAAATCTGACTCAAGATGCCCAATCCACCTATTTGGACCTCTTCAGATCTATCAAGATTCAACCCTTTACCCTGCTCCTGGGTGACTTTAGCTACCAAAACATAGAGTGGAAGAACTATTCATGCCAGAACAAAAATGTCCAGAGATTCCTTGATTTTGTCAATGCAAATGCCTTGGAAGATCTTGTCAATACCCCGACAGGAGGTGATAATATCTTGGACTTGGTATTAACCAATATGAGTAACCACTGCAGCATCCCTACAGTATCATCCTCCCTGGTAAGATCTGACCATAAAGCAGTCACTTTTGAAGTCACCCCCCCCCCAACCCTCCTCTAAAATGAGAGCACTAGGGAAATCCTCCAAAGCAAACTTTGAGTCCAAATTGGCCACATCTACTAGAGGCAATCATAAGGCCTTCTTCACATATGTCCGCAGTGTCAAGGGAAGCACCCAGATCTGCTCAGAAATGGTGGTCAAGAACACCACATATACAAATGCTGTAGATATAGAAAGCTTACTGGCTGATGGATTCAGTGAAAACTTTACCCCTGTGCCTCCCATCAGTAAATCAGGACATCCCCAGTACCTGCCCCCTTCTCCTTATATCTAGGGAACAGGTCATCACTGCTCCCTCAAAGGCAAAAAATACAGCCTCCATGGGACCCGATAACATCCCAGGCTGCATCCTACATAAACTCAGGCAGGAACTTCCAGCACCATTAGGCACCTTATTCAACCAAAGCCTGAGTACCGGCTTCATTCCAACTGAGTGGAGGACAGCCACTGTCATCCCTTTGCACAAAGGAGGAGCATCTACCACTCCAGGAAATTATACATCCATCAGCCTAACTAGCCTGATCTCTAAGGCCATGGAATGGATTATCATAGATCTCATTAACAAGGACATTGGCAACCTCCAAACACTCGATTCCACAAAGTTTGGCTTCATCAAGGGGAGGTCATGTCTGTTAAATTTGGTCAACTTCTTTGACACAGTCACCAAAGCCATGGATAAGGGGAAGACCTGGTCAAAGTCTGTGGCACTATTACACACTCAAGCACAATAGATAAACTCTCTCAACTAGGCATCAGTCTGTATGTTACCAGATGGGTAGCAAACTGGCTCACTGATAGAATCCACCTAGTCAAAATAGGAGACGCCACCTACAGCAGTAGACCCGTAATGAGCAGTGTACCTCAGGGATTGGTCTTGGGGCCTCTGTTGTTTGGGATTTACTTTTCTGAGGTGCAGGCCAAAACCGCTGGGCTATGGCTGACCAAGTTTGCAGATGACTGCAAGCTGGGAGCTGTCGTCAATTTCCCTAGTGATGTGGACATCCTCCAAGAGGGTATCACCCAAACAAATGAATGGTGTCAGAAACATTGCCTCAAGCTGAATATCAAAAAATGTATCATCATCCCCTTTGGGGAAAGTGACATCCCCTCATATTATCACATTAATAACAAGGCCCTACAATCAGTCATGAGGGATTTCACACTCAGGTTGATAGCAACCTGACTTTTGACTACCATGTTGCTTCCGTTGTACAGAAAGCTTTCTACATGGCTCACCTTATAAGTAAGGGTATCTCATCCAGGGACAAGGAGGTCATAGCATCCCTGTATTCTTTCCTTATAAGGCCAATTATTGAGTGCAATGCCCCTTTTGGCATGTACCTCGCAAAAGAACATGCAGCAGCTGGAGATACCACAGAGGTTCCTCACAAGGAGAATCCAGGTCCTCAGACATCTACCATACACAGGCTAAAAGCCATATCCCTCTACTCAGTTTCATACAGACTGCTCAGAGGTGACCTCTGTCTGGCACACAAGGTGATCTCAGTCCCCACCTTGATGGGACTGCTGCATGCATGCAAGCTCCTCTTAAGTAACCAACACGTGCGGTCTCAATCTGGTCTGTGACATCAATAGGACTTGTTGGTGGGACAGATTTGTGTCCCAGAGGCTCCCCCATCTGCGGAATAGACCCTCTACTCACATCAAGCAGAGTACCTCTTTACCACTTTTTAAGTGAAACCTGGATAACTGGATGGGAAACAGAAAATACACCCCTGGGATTCCACTCATGTTCCTGCTGGCCAGGGTTATCGGATGCTGACTTGTCTAGACATGGGCTAAACTCTTGGCTAGGCTTATAAGGACCTCAGGGACAATAGCCTAGTCACTTCCTATGATCATATGATCCTATGGATGGGGCATCTGTTCCAGTACAGCAGTATCCTCTGCAAGAAATCCCTTTCACTCCAAACCATTCTCTTGATGTTACAGAAGAGGTTTAGATCCCTAGATAGTATTTTGGATACCATTTGACTTGCTGATGTGTGGTAAATGCATCAGGATTGGGTCGGAGATTGACTGGTATTATAGACACAGGTTAGCTTTTATCAGTCTGTTGGATACTGAGTATAGTGACAGACTTTTGGGTCAGTCCGTGTAGGAAATATTGTTTAGGCTTTCTATCCTTTGAGTAAGATATTTCTGTGGGCATTACAGTTGCTGCATTTGCCTGGACAGATAGATATCATATAAGTGCAAAACTATTTGGTCATGTATAATGTTGTATTTTTTTTTATTTATCATTTGTTGACCGGGAAAGTCCGACTAGGTTCCACAGAGCCTGTTTTCAGCAGAGGAACACTCCAGATGCATGTCTTTGAATGTGGGAGGAAACCCATGCAAACACAGGGAGAACATACAAACTCCACACGGAAGGCACCCCAGCCAAAAATCAAACCAGAGAACCTCTTGCTGTGAGGTGACAATGTTAACCACTGTGCCACCCGTATGTGCCACTCGCTTCTCTAAGACACATTCTACATTTTGTGCTAGTGATTTTGATTTTAACTTGAAGTGCTTCTTTTCTATTTCTCTGACTCTTTTGTTTCTTTGATCCACCAAAGTGAATTCATATATTTACCTTGCAGTGCATTATAAACAAGCCAAGACAACAATCATAACTGCAATACTTGGTATAGGTTTTGATTAATGAAACTCATTCAGCCTATGTGCCTAACAGACTAAAACCATTCCGTTTATACAGAATGTCTTTTGTCCAGTATGCTGTTAATAATTTACTCTATTTATTGCCATTCCCTGAGTTATATTGCTGGAGGCAATTACCTGTGAAAAATCAACATTTTGTATTATCAAATTCTTATTTATGTAGTATAAAAATGGTAGGTGCTGGAGTTTTATACTGAAATTGTAAACACATTCCTCTGCGTACAAGTTTTTCATTATTATGTGTTTTGTTGATTTAAGTACTGTATCTGCCAGAATTTCTTTAGCGGTTTTTCCTTTAATTTTCAAAAAATCTGGCACCAATGATGAGCAATGCAAATGTCTGCAGTGCAAATTAAACTTCCTTGTTATCACTTTGTGAATGATGAACACAAAATTATGTGAAGGAATACACAAGAGGGCTTTGAGGGGGAAAAAAGCATAAGAAAATAAAGGGATTATTTTCAGCAATCAGTGAAGTGAAAGCTATGATACAATGTGAGAATACATTGTAATTTTTTGTTTGAAAGTAAATAGACAGTGATCATCATAGACATAACTGTTAATATATCTTTTCAGAAAAAATCTTTGTCTAAAGGTAAAAGCTTGCATTGTGCTTCTCTTAAAGACATTGTAATCACACATTTTTTCACATTATGTAGTTCAAAATGCTCTTTCCCCAAGTACTGGAAATTGTCACTTTGCATTATTACATATTCACTGAAACTTTTTACATCAGCCATGACAATAGTTTTTGTTATGAGTGGGATGTAAAAAGGCATTTGCCAGTATTCAATGACCGTGGAAATGAGAATATTCTATTTTTGAAATTAATAGAATGCTGTCCTCATACAGTGATAACACAAAAGAATGCCATTCCATGAGATACAAAGCAACCAGACTCTACACCGTTTCTTGATTCTTTATCCTGAGACACTGCCAAACTACTGTCATCTGAGCTAAGTTGTCTTGTATGGCAAATAATGCAGGATTAGATATACGTTAGCGTTAAATGCAACATTTTTCTCTTGCTATGAGCCATAGCCAAGTGCATTATTCACTATAGAACTTATTTCCATGAAATCCAAATCCTTGACTGCACCGCTACTGGCACTAAGCAACTAGGTATAAACTTCCTACTTATACCTATGGCACTACCTATTGTAGAAATGCACACCTTCCTATACCTATGCTACTGCCTATTCTAGTAATGCACACCTTCCTATACCTATGGTACTGACTATTGCAGTATTGCACACCTTCCTATACCTATGGTACTGCCTATTGAAATTATGCACACCTTCCTATACGTATGGTACTGCCTATTATAGTAATGCACACCTTCCTAAACCTATGCTACTGCCTATTCTAGTAATGCACACCTTCCTATACCTATGGTACTGCCTATTATAGTAATGCACACCTTCCTATACCTATGATACTGCCTATTGTAGTAATGCACACCTTCCTATACCTATGGTACTGCCTATTGTATCAATGCACACCTTCCTATACCTATGGTACTGCCTATTGTAGTAATGCACACCTTCCTATATCTATGATACTGCCTATTGTAGTAATGCACACCTTCCTATACCTATGGTACTGCCTGTTGTATCAATGCACAACTTCCTATACCTATGGTACTGCCTATTGTAGTAAGGCACACCTTCCTATACCTATGCTACTGCCTATTGTAGTAATGCACACTTTCCTATACATATGGTAATGCCTGTTGTAGTAATGCACACCTTCTTAATTCTATGGTACTGCCTATTGTAGTAATGCGCACCTTCCTATACCTATGGTACTGCCTATTGTAGTAAGGCACACCTTCTTATATCTATGGTACTTGCCTATTGTAGTAACGCACAACTTCCTATACATATGGTACTGCCTATTGTAGTAATGCAAACCTTTGTATACCTATGGTACTGCCTGTTGCAGAAATACACACCTTCCTAGACCTATGGTAATGCCTATTGTAGTAACGCACAACTTCCTATACCTATGGTACTGCCTATTGTAGTAATGCAAACCTTTGTATACCTATGGTACTGCCTGTTGCAGAAATACACACCTTCCTATACCTATGGTACTGCCCTTTGTAGTAATGCACACCTTCCTCTACCTATGGTACTTGTGTTGTAAAAATGCACACCTTCCTATACGTATGGTACTGCCTATTCTAGTAATGCACACCTTCCTATACCTATGGTACTGCCTATTGTAGTAACGCACACCTTCCTATATCTATGGTACTGCCTATTGTAGAAGTGCACACCTTACTATACCTATGGTACTGCCTATTGTAGTAACGCACACCTTCCTCTACCTATGGTACTTGTGTTCTAAAAATGCATACATTCCTATACGTATGGTACTGCCTATTCTAGTAATGCACACCTTCCTATACCTATGGTACTGCCTATTGTAGTAACACAAACCTTCCTATACCTATGGTACTGTCTGTTGTAGAAATGCACACCTTTGTATTCCTATGGTACTGCCTATTGTAGGAATGCACACCTTCCTATACCTATGGTACTGCCTATTGTAGTAACACACACCTTTTTATAACTATGGTACTGCCTATTGTAGTAATTTTTACCTTCATGTACCTATGGTACTGCCTATTGTAGTAATGCACACATTCCTTTACCTATTGTACTGCCTATTGTAGTAATGCACACCTTCCTATACCTATGGTACTGCCTAATGCACAAATATCTATACCCATGGTACTGTCTATTGTAGTAACACACACCTTCCTATACTTAGGGTACTGCCTGTTGTAGAAAAGCACACCTTCCTGTACCTATGGTACTGCCTATTGTAGTTATGCACACCTTCTTATATCTATGGTACTGCCTATTGTAGTAATGTAAACCTTTGTATATCTATGGTACGGCCTATTGTAGTAATGCACACCTTGCTATACCTATAATACTTCCTATTGTAGTAAGGCACAATTTTCTATAACTATGGTACTGTCTGTTGTAGAAAAGCACACCTTCCAATACCTATGGTACTGCCTATTGTTTTAATGCACACCTTCCTATACCTATGGTACTGTCTATTGTAGTAATGCATGCCTTCGTATATATATGGTACTGCCTATTGTAGTAATGCACACCTTCTTATACCTATGGTACTGCCTATTGTAGTAATGTAAACCTTCGTATATCTATGGTACGGCCTATTGTAGTAATGCACACCTTGCTATACCTATAATACTGCCTATTGTAGTAAGGCACACTTTTCTATACCTATGGTACTGTCTGTTGTAGAAATGCACACCTTCCGATACCTATGGTACTGCCTACTGTAGTAATGCACACCTTCCTATACCTATGGTACTGCCTATTGTAGTAACGCACACCTTCCAATAATCATGACACTGCATGTTGTAGAAAGGAACACCTTTCTATACCTATGGTACTGCCTATTGTAGTAACACAAACTTTCCTATACCTATGGTACTGTCTGTTGTAGAAATGCACACATTCCTATACCTATGATAGTGCCTGTTGTAGTAATGCACACTTTCGTATTCCTATGGTACTGCCTATTGTAGTAATGCACACCTTCCTATCCCTATGGTACTGCCTATTGTAGTAATGCACACCTTTTTATAACTATGGTACTGCCTATTGTAGTAATTTTTACCTTCTTGTACCTATGGTACTGGCTATTGTAGCAATGCACACCTTCCTTTACCTATTGTACTGCCTATTGTAGTAATGCACACTTTCCTCTACCTATAGTACTGACAATTGTAGTAATGCACACCTTTGTATACATATGGTACTGCCTATTGTAGTAACGCACACCTTCCTATACCTATGGTACTGCCTATTGTAGTAATGCACACCTATCTATACCCATGGTACTGTCTATTGTAGTAACACACACCTTCCTATACCTATGGTACTCCATATTGAAGTAATGCACACCTTCCTATACCTATGATATTGCCTATAGTAGTAATGCACACCTTCTTATATCTATGGTATTGCCTATCGTATTAATGATAACCTTCCTGTACCTATGGTACTGCCTATTGTAGTAATACACACCTTCCTTTACCTATGGTACTGCCTATTGTAGTAATGCACACCTTGAAATACCTATGGTACTGCCTATTGTAGTAATGCACACCTTCATATATCTATGGTACTGCGTATTGTAGTAATGCACACCTTCCTAGACCTATGGTAATGCCTATTGTAGTAATGCACACCTTCGTATACCTATGGTACTGCCTATCAAAGTAACTCACATCTTCCTATACTTATGGTACTGCCTATTGTAGTCATGCACACCTTCCTATTCCTATGGCCCTGCCTACTGTAATAACACACACCTTCCTATAACTATGGTACTGACTATTGCAGTATTGCACACCTTCCTATACCTATGGTACTGCCTATTGTAGAAATGCACACCTTCCTATACGTAAGGTACTGCCTATTGCAGTAATGCAAACCTTAGTATACCTATGGTACTGCATGTTGTAGAAATACACACCCTCCTATACCTATGGTACTGCCAATTGTAGTAATGCAAACCTTTCTATACATGTGGTACTGCGTATTGTAGAAATGCACACCTTCCTATACCTATGATACTGCCTGTTGCAGTAATGAAAACCTTTGTATTCCTATGGTACTGCCTATTGTACTAATGCACTCCTTCCTATACCTATGGTACTGCCTATTGTAGTAACACACACCTTCCTATACCAATGGTACTGTCTGTTGTAGTAACGCATACCTTCCTATACCTATGGTCTTGCCTATTGTAGTAATGTACACATTCTTATATCTAAGGTACTGCATATTGAAGTAATGCACACCTTCCCATACCTATAGTACTGCCTATGGTAGAAAGGCACACCTTCCTATCCCTATGGTACTGCCAATTGTAGTAATGCACACCTTCCTATACTTATGGTACTGCCTACTGTAGTAATGCACACATGCCTATACCTATGGTACTGATCATTGTAGTAATGCACGCCTTCGTATATCTATGGTACTGCCTAATGTAGTAACGCACACCTTCCTGTACCTATGGTACTGCGTTTTATAGAAATGCACACCTTCCTATATGTATGGTACTTCCTATAGTAGAAATGCACACCTTACTATACCTATGGTACTACCTATTGTAGTAACGCACATCTTCCTATACCTATGGTACTGCATGTTGTAGAAAGGAACAACTTCCTATACCTATGGTACTGCCTATTGTAGAAATGCACACCTTCCTATACCTATGATACTGCCTGTTGTAGTAATGCACAACTTTGTATTACTATGGTACTCCCTATTGTAGTAATGCAAACCTTCCTATATCTATGGTACTGCCTATTGTAGTAAGTCACACCTTCTTATAACTATGGTACTGCCTATTGTAGTAATTTTTACCTTCATGTACCTATGGTACTGCCTATTGTAGTAATGCCCACCTTCCTATACCTATGGTACTGCCTATTGTAGTAATGCACACCTTCCTATATCTATGGTATTGCCCTTTGTAATAATGCACACCTTCAAATATCTATGGTACTGCCTATTGTAGTAATGCACACCTTCCTCTACCTATGGTACTTGTGTTGTAAAAATGCACACCTTCCTATACGTATGGTACTGCCTATTCTAGTAATGCACACCTTCCTATACCTATGGTACTGCCTATTGCAGTAATGCACACCTTCCTATATCTATGGTACTGCCTATTGTAGAAGTGCACACCTTACTATACCTATGGTACTGCCTATTGTAGTAACATGCACCTTCCTCTACCTATGGTACTTGTGTTGTAAAAATGCATACGTTCCTATACGTATGGTACTGCCTATTCTAGTAATGCACACCTTCCTATACCTATGGTACTGCCTATTGTAGTAACTCAAACCTTCCTATACCTATGGTACTGTCTGTTGTAGAAATGCACACCTTCCTATACCTATGATACTGCCTGTTGTAGTAATGCACACCTTCGTATTCCTATGGTACTGCCTATTGTAGGAATGCACACCTTCCTATACCTATGGTACTGCCTATTGTAGTAACGCACACCTTTTTATAACTATGGTACTGCCTATTGTAGTAATTTTTACCTTCATGTACCTATGGTACTGCCTATTGTAGTAATGCACACATTCCTTTACCTATTGTACTGCCTATTGTAGTAATGCACACCTTCCTATACCTATGGTACTGCCTATTGTAGTAATGCACAAATTTCTATACCCATGGTACTGTCTATTGTAGTAACACACACCTTCCTATACTTAGGGTAATGCCTATTGTAGAAATGCACACCTTACTATAGCTAATGTACTGCCTGTTGTAGAAATGCACATCGTCCTATACCTACGGTACTGCCTATTATTGTAATGCACACCTTACTATACATAGGGTACTGGGTATTGCAGTAACACACACCTTCCTATACCAATTGTACTGTCTGTTGTAGAAAAGCACACCTTCCTGTACCTACGGTACTGCCTATTGTAGCTATGCACACCTTCTTATATCTATGATACTGCCTGTTGTAGTAATGTAAACCTTCGTATATCTATGGTACAGCCTATTGTAATAATGCACACCTTGCTATACCTATAATACTGCCTATTGTAGTAAGGCACACTTTTCTATAACTATGGTACTGTCTGTTGTAGAAAAGCACACCTTCCAATACCTATGGTACTGCCTATTGTAGTAATGCACACCTTCCTATACCTATGGTACTGCCTATTGTAGTAATGCATGCCTTCGTATATATATGGTACTGCCTATTGTAGTAATGCACACCTTCTTATACCTATGGTACTGCCTATTGTAGTAATGTAAACCTTCGTATATCTATGGTATGGCCTATTGTAGTAATGCACACCTTGCTATACCTATAATACTGCCTATTTTAGTAAGGCACACTTTCCTATACCTATGGTACTGTCTGTTGTAGAAATGCACACCTTCCGATACCTATGGTACTGCCTACTGTAGTAATGCACACCTTCCTATACCTATGGTACTGCCTATTGTAGTAACGCACACCTTCCAATAATCATGGCACTGCCTGTTGTGAAAGGAACACCTTTCTATACCTATGGTACTGCCTATTGTAGTAACACAAACCTTCCTATACCTATGGTACTGTCCGTTGTAGAAATGCACACATTCCTATACCTATGATAGTGCCTGTTGTAGTAATGCACACCTTCGTATCCCTATGGTACTGCCTATTGTAGTAATGCACACCTTCCTATCCCTATGGTACTGCCTATTGTAGTAATGCACACCTTTTTATAACTATGGTACTGCCTATTGTAGTAATTTTTACCTTCTTGTACCTATGGTACTGGCTATTGTAGCAATGCACACCTTCCTTTACCTATTGTACTGCCTATTGTTGTAATGCACACTTTCCTCTACCTATAGTACTGACAATTGTAGTAATGCCCACCTTTGTATACATATTTTACTGCCTATTGTTGTAACGCACACCTTCCTATACCTGGGGTACTGCCTATTGTAGTAATGCACACCTATCTATACCAATGGTACTGTCTATTGTAGTAACACACACCTTTCTGTACCTATGGTACTGCCTATTGTAGTAATGCACACCTTCCTATACCTATGATATTGCCTATAGTAGTAATGCACACCTTCTTATATCTATGGTATTGCCTATTGTATTAATGATAACCTTCCTGTACCTATGGTACTGCCTATTGTAGTAACGCACACCTTCCTTTACCTATGGTACTGCCTATTGTAGTAATGCTCACCTTCAAATACCTATGGTACTGCCTATTGTAGTAATGCACATCTTCATATATCTATGGCACTGTCTAGTTAGTAATGCACACCTTCCTATATCTATGGTACTGCCTATTGTAGTAATGCACACCTTCCTATACATATGGTAATGCCTATTGTAGCAATGCACACCTTCGTATACCTATGGTACTGCCTATCAAAGTAACTCACATCTTCCTATACTTATGGTACTGCCTATTGTAGTCATGCACACCTTCCTATTCCTATGGCCCTGCCTACTGTAATAACACACACCTTCCTATAACTATGGTACTGACTATTGCAGTATTGCACACCTTCCTATACCTATGGTACTGCCTATTGTAGAAATGCACACCTTCCTATATGTATGGTACTGCTTATTGCAGTAATGCACACCTTAGTATACCTATGGTACTGCCTGTTGTAGAAATACACACCTTCCTATACCTATGGTACTGCCAATTGTAGTAATGCAAACCTTTCTATACATGTGGTACTGCCTATTGTAGAAATGCACACCTTCCTATACCTATGATACTGCCTGTTGCAGTAATGAAAACGTTTGTATTCCTATGGTACTGCCTATTGTACTAATGCACTCCTTCCAATACCTATGGTACTGCCTATTGTAGTAACGCACACCTTCCTATACCAATGGTACTGTCTATTGTAGTAACGCATACCTTCCTATACCTATGGTACTGCCTGGTGGAGAACTACATGCCTTCCTATACCTATGGTCTTGCCTATTGTAGTAATGTACACATTCTTATATCTAAGGTACTGCCTATTGTAGTAATGTACAATTTCGTATACATATGGTACTGCCTATTGTAGTAATGCACACCTTCCCATACCTATAGTACTGCCTATTGTAGAAAGGCACACCTTCCTATACGTATGGTACTGCCAGTTGTAAAGATGCACACCTTCCTATACCTATGGTACTGCCAATTGTAGTAATGCACACCTTCCTATACCTATGGTACTGCCTATTGCAGTAATGCACACATGCCTATACCTATGGTACTGGCCATTGTAGTAATGCACGCCTTCGTATATCTATGGTACTGCCTAATGTAGTAACGCACACCTTCCTGTACCTATGGTACTGCGTTTTATAGAAATGCACACCTTCCTATACGTATGGTACTTCCTATAGTAGAAATGCAGACCTTACTATACCTATGGTACTACCTATTGTAGTAACGCACACCTTCCTATACCTATGGTACTGCATGTTGTAGAAAGGAACACCTTCCTATACCTATGGTACTGCCTATTGTAGAAATGCACACCTTTGTATTCCTATGGTACTCCCTATTGTAGTAATGCAAACCTTCCTATATCTATGGTACTGCCTATTGTAGTAAGTCAAACCTTCTTATAACTATGGTACTGCCTATTGTAGTAATTTTTACCTTCATGTACCTATGGTACTGCCTATTGTAGTAATGCACACCTTCCTATACCTATTGTACTGCCTCTTTGTAGTAATGCACACCTTCATATACCTATGGTACTGCCTATTGTAGTAATCCACACATTCCTATACCTATGGTACTGCCTATTGTAGAAATGCACACCTATCTATACCCATGGTATTGCCTATTGTAGTAACGCACACCTTCCTATACCTATGGTTGTGCCTATTGTAGTAACACACACCTTCCTATACCTATGGTAATGCTTACTGTAGAAATGCACACTTTTCTACGTATGGTACTGCCTATTGCAGTAATGCACACCTTTTTAATCCTTCGGTACTGCATATTGTAGTAATGCACACCTTACTATACCTGTGGTACTGCCTGTTGTAGAAATGCACACCTTCCTATACCTATGGTACTGCCTATTGCAGTAATGCACACCTTTGTAATCCTTTGGTACTGCATATTGTATTAATGCACACCTTCCTCTACCTATGGTATTGCCTATTGCAGTAATGCACACCTTCTTATATTCATGGTACTGCATATTGTAATAATGCACACCTTCCTATACCTATGGTACTGCTTATTGTAGATGCACATATTCCTATACCTTATGTACTGCCTATTGTAGTAATGCATGCCTTTGTATATCTATGGTACTGCCTATTGTAGTAATGCTCATCTTCCCATACCTATAGTACTGCCTATTTTAGTAAGGCACTCCTTCATATCTATGGTACTGCCTATTGTAGTAATGCACACCTTCCTATGCCTATGGTACTGCCTATTGTAGTAATGCACACCTTCCTATACCTATGGTAATGCCTATTGTAGTAATGCACCTTTGTATATATATATGGTACTGCCTATTGTAGTAATGCACACCTTCCTATACCTACGGTACTGCCTACAGTAGTAACACACATCTTCCTATAATTATGGTACTGACTATTGCAGTATTGCACACCTTCCTATACCTATGATACTGCCTATTGTAGAAATGCACTCCTTCTTGTATGTATGGCACTGCCTATTGTAGTAATGCACACCATAATATACCTATGGTACTGCCTGTTATATAAATGCACACCTTCCTATACCTATTGCACTGCCTGTTGTAGTAATGCACACCTTCCAATACCTGTGGTACTGCCTGTTGTAGAAATGCACACCTTCCTATACCCATGATACTACCAGTTGTAGTAATGAACACCTTTGTATTCCTATTGTACTGTCTATTGTAGTAAGTCATACCTTCTTATAACTATGGTACTGCCTATTGTAGTAATTTTTACCTTCATGTACCTGTGGTACTGCCTATTGTAGTAATACACACCTTCCTATACCTATTGTATTGCCTCTTGTAGTAATGCACACCTTCATATACCTATGGTACTGCTTATTGTAGTAATGCACACATTCCTATACCTATGGTACTGACAATTGTCGTAATGCACACATTTGTATACATATGGTACTGCCTATTGCAGTAACGCACACCTTCCTATACATATGGTACTGCCTATTGTAGTAATGCACACCTATCTTTACCCATGGAACTGCCTATTGTAGTAACACACACCTTCCTAAACCTATGGTACTGACCATTGTAGTAATGCACACCTTTGTATACATATGGTACAGCCTATTGTAGTAACGAACACCTTCCTATACCTATGGTACTGCTTATTGTAGAAATGCACACCTATCTATACCCATGGTACTGCCTATTGTAGTAACAAACACCTTCCTATACCTATGTTTGTACCTATTGTAGTAACGCACACCTTCCTATACCTATGGCAATGCTTATTGTAGAAATGCACACTTTCCTATACATATGGTACTGACTATTGCAGTAATGCACACCTTTTTAATCCTTTGGTACTACATATTGTAGTAATGCACACCTTACTATACCTGTCGTACTGCCTGTTGTAGAAATGCACACCTTCCTATACCTATGGTACTGCCTATTGCAGTAATGCACACCTTTGTAATCCTTTGGTACTGCATATTGTATTAATGCACACCTTCCTATACCTATGGTATTACCTATTGCAGTAATGCACACCTTCTTATATTCATGGTACTGCCTATTGTAGTAATGCACACCTATCTATACCCATGGAACTGCCTATTGTAGTAACACACACCTTCCTAAACTTATGGTAGTGCCTATTGTAGTAACACACACCTTCCGATACCTATGGTAATGCCTATTCTAGAAATGCATACTTTCCTTTACGTATGGTACTGCCTACTGTAGTAATACACACCTTACTATACCTGTGGTACTGCCTGTTGTAGAAATGTACACCTTCCTATACCTATGGTACTGCCTATTGCAGTAATGCAAACCATTTTAATCCTTTGGTATACCTATTGTATTAATGCACACCTTCCTATACCTATGGTACTGCCTATTGTAGTAACACACACCTTCCTATACCTATGATACTGCCTATTGTAGTAACGCACACCTTCTTATACCTATGGTACTGCCTTTTGTGGAAATGCACACCTTCCGATACCTATGGTATTGCCTATTGTAGTAATGCACATCTTCCTATATCCATGGTACTGCATATTGTAGTAATGCACACTTTCCTATACTTATGGTACTGCCTATTGTAGTAATGCACATACTCCTATACCTGTGGTACTGCCTACTGTAGTAATGCATGTCTTTGTATATCAATGGTTCTGCCTATTGTAGTAATGCACACCTTCTTATATCCATGGTACTGCATATTGTAGTAATGCACAACTTCCTATACCTATATTACTGCCTATTGTAGTAATGCATGCCATCGTATATCTATGGTACTGCCTATTGTAGTAATGCACACCTTCCTATACCTATGGTACTGCCTATTGTAGTAATGCACACCTTCCTATACCTATGGTAATGCCTATTGTAGTAATGCACACCTCCGTGTATATATATATATATATATATATATATATATATATATATATATATATATAGTGCTGCCTATTTCAGTAATGCACAGCTTCCAATACCTATGGTACTGCCTATTGTAGTAACACACACCTTCCTATAACTATTGTACTGACTATTGCTGTATTGCACACCTTCCTATACCTATGGTACTGCCTATTGTAGAAATGCACACCTTCCTATAATGCATGGTACTGCCTATTGTAGTAATGCACCCCATACTATACCTATGGCACTGCCTGTTATAGAAATGCACACCTTCCTATACCTATGGTACTGCTTGTTGTAGTAATGCACACCTTCCTATACCTGTGGTACAGCCTGTTGTAGAAATGCACACCTTCCTATACCTATGATACTGCCTGTTGTAGTAATGAACACCTTTGTATTCCAAATGGTACTGCCTACTGTACTATTGCACTCCTTCCTATACCTATGGTACTGCCTATTGTAGTAACGCACACCTCCCTATACCTATGGTACTGCCTAATGTAGTAACGCACACCTTCCTATAGCTATGGTACTGCCTATTGTAGTAATTTACAATTTTGTATATATATGGTACTGCCTATTGTAGTAATGCACACCTTCCTATACCTGTGGTACTGCCTATTGTAGTAATGCACACATTCCTATAACTATGGTACTGGCCATTGTAGTAATGCACACCTTCGTATATCAATGGTACTGCCTATTGTAGCAACGTACACCTTCCCCTACCTATGGTACTGCCTGTTGTTGAAATGCACACCTTCCTATACGTATGGTACTGCCTATTGTATTAACTCACACCTTCCTATTACTATGGTATTGCCTATTGTTGTAACGCACAGCTTACTATACCAATGGTACTACATATTGTAGTAACGCAAACCTTCCTCTATCTATGGTACTGCATGTTGTAGAAAGGACCACCTTCCTATACCTATGGAACTGCCTATTGTAGTAATGCAAACCTTGCAATACTTATGGTACTGTCTGTTGTAGAAATGCACACCTTCCTATACATATGATACTGCCTGTTGCAGTAATGCACACCCTCGTATTCCTATGGTACTCCCTATTGTAGTAATGCAAACCTTTCTTTATCTATGGTACTGCCTATTGTAGTAAGTCACACCTTCTTATAACTATGGTACTGCCTATTGTAGTAATTTTTACCTTCATGTACCTATGGTTCTGCCTATTGTAGTAATGCACACCTTCCTATACCTATTGAACTGCCTCTTGTAGTAATGCACACCTTCATATACCTTTGGTACTGTCTATTGTAGTAATGCACACATTCCTATAACTATCGCACTGACAATTGTAGTAATGCACACCTTTGTATACATATGGTACGGCCTATTGTAGTAACAAACACCTTCCTATACCTATGGTACTGCCTATTGAAGTAATGCACACCTCTATACCCATGGTACTGCCTATTATAGTAACACACACCTTCCTATACCTATGGTAGTGCCTATTGTAGTAACGCACACCTTCATATTCCTATGGTAATGCTTATTGTAGAAATGCACACTTTCCTATACGCATGGTACTGCCTATTGTAGTAATGCACACCTTACTATACATGCGGAACTGCCTGTTGTAAAAATGTACACCTTCCTATACCTATAGTACTGCCTATTAAAGTAATGCACACCTTTTTAATCCTTTGGTACTGCATATTGTATTAATGCACACCTTCCTATACCTATGGTACAGCCTATTGTAGTAACGCACACCTTCTTATACCTATAGTACTGCCTGTTGTGGAAATTAACACCTTCCTATATCTATGGTATTGCCTATTGCAGTAATGCACACCTTCTTATATCCTTGGTACTGCATATTGTAGTAATGCACACGTTCCTATACCTATGGTACTGCTTATTGTAGTAATGCACATATTTCTATACCTTATATACTGCCCATTGTAGTAATGCATGCCTTCATATATCTATGGTACTGCCTATTGTAGTAATGCACACCTTCCTATACCCATAGTACTGCCTGTTGCAGTAATGCACCCTTCATATATCTATGGTACTGCCTATTGTAGTAATGCACACCTTCCTATGCCTATGGTACTGCCTATTGTAGTAATGCATGCCTTCATATATCTATGGTACTGCCTATTGTAGTAATGCACACCTTCCTATACCTATAGTACTGCCTGTTGCAGTAATGCACCCTTCATATATCTATGGTACTGCCTATTGTAGTAATGCACACCTTCCTATGCCTATGGTACTGCCTATTGTAGTAATGCACACGTTCCTATACCTATGGTACTGCTTATTGTAGTAATGCACATATTTCTATACCTTATATACTGCCTATTGTAGTAATGCATGCCTTCATATATCTATGGTACTGCCTATTGTAGTAATGCACACTTTCCTATATCTATGGTACTGCCTTTTGTAGTAATGCATACCTTCCTATACCTATGGTAATGCCTATTGTAGTAATGCACACCTTTGTATATATATATGGTACTGCCTATTGTAGTAATGCACACCTTCCTATACCTATGGTACCGCCTATTGTAGAAATGCACTCCTTCTTGTACATATGTCACAGCCTATTGTAGTAATGCACACCATACTATACCTATGGTTCTGCCTGTTATATAAATGCACACCTTCCTATACCTATGGTCCTGCCTGTTGTAGTAGTGCACACCTTCCTTTACCTGTGATTCTGCCTGTTGTAGAAATGCAAACCTTCCTATTCCTATGATACTGCCAGTTGTAGTAATGAACACCTTTGTATTCCTATGTTACTGCCTATTGTACTATTGCACTCCTTCCTATACCTATGGTACTGCCTATTGTAGTAACGCACACCTTCCTATACCTATGGTACTGCCTATTGTAGTAAGTCACACCTTCTTATAACTATGGTACTGCCTATTGTAGAAATTTTTACCTTCATGTACCTATGGTACTGCCTACTGTAGTAATGCACACCTTCTTATATCTATGCTACTGCCTATTGTAGTAATGCACACCTTCCTATATCTATGGTACTGCCTTTTGTAGTAATGCACACCTTCCTATACCTATGGTAATGCCTATTGTAGTAATGCACACCTTTGTATATATATATGGTACTGCCTATTGTAGTAATGCACACCTTCCTATACCTATGGTACTGCCTATTGTAGAAATGCACTCCTTCTTGTACGTATGGCACTGCCTATTGTAGTAATGCACACCATACTATACCTATGGTACTGCCTGTTATATAAATGCACACCTTCCTATACCTATGGTCCTGCCTGTTGTAGTAATGCACACCTTCCTATACCTGTGGTTCTGCCTGTTGTAGAAATGCAAACCTTCCTTTTCCTATGATACTGCCAGTTGTAGTAATGAACACCTTTGTATTCCTATGTTACTGCCTATTGTACTATTGCACTCCTTCCTATACCTATGGTACTGCCTATTGTAGTAACGCACACCTTCCTATACCTATGGTACTGCCTATTGTAGTAATACACACCTTCCTATACCTATTGTATTGCCTCTTGTAGTAATGCACACCTTCATATACCTAGGGTACTGCTTATTGTAGTAATGTACACCTTCCTATACCTACAGTACTTTCAACTGTAGTAACACACACCTTCCTAAACCTATGGTAGTACCTATTGTCATAACGCACACCTTCCTATACCTATGGTAATGCCTATTGTAGAAATGCACACTTTCCTATACATATGGTACTGCTTACTGTAGTAATGCACACCTTACTATACCTGTGGTACTGCCTGTTGTAGAAATGTACACCTTCCTATACCTATGGTACTGCCTATTGCAGTAATGCACACCTTTTTAATCCTTTGGTACTGCCTATTGTATTAATGCACACCTTCCTATACCTATGATACTGCCTATTGTAGTAATGCATACCTTCTTACTCCTATGGTACTGCCTGTTGTGGAAATGCACACCTTCCTATACCTATGGTATTGCCTATTGTAGTAATGCACATCTTCTTATATCCATGGTACTGCATATTGTAATAATGCACACATGCCTATACCTATGGTACTGACCATTGTAGTAATGCACGCCTTCGTATATCTATGGTACTGCCTAATGTAGTAACGCACACCTTCCTGTACCTATGGTACTGCGTTTTATAGAAATGCACACCTTCCTATATGTATGGTACTTCCTATAGTAGAAATGCACACATTACTATACCTATGGTACTACCTATTGTAGTAACGCACATCTTCCTATACCTATGGTACTGCATGTTGTAGAAAGGAACAACTTCCTATACCTATGGTACTGCCTATTGTAGAAATGCACACCTTCCTATACCTATGATACTGCCTGTTGTAGTAATGCACAACTTTGTATTACTATGGTACTCCCTATTGTAGTAATGCAAACCTTCCTATATCTATGGTACTGCCTATTGTAGTAAGTCACACCTTCTTATAACTATGGTACTGCCTATTGTAGTAATTTTACCTTCATGTACCTATGGTACTGCCTATTGTAGTAATGCCCACCTTCCTATACCTATGGTACTGCCTATTGTAGTAATGCACACCTTCCTATACCTATGGTATTGCCCTTTGTAATAATGCACACCTTCAAATATCTATGGTACTGCCTATTGTAGTAATGCACACCTTCCTCTACCTATGGTACTTGTGTTGTAAAAATGCACACCTTCCTATACCATGGTACTGGCTATTCTAGTAATGCACACCTTCCTATACCTATGGTACTGCCTATTGCAGTAATGCACACCTTCCTATATCTATGGTACTGCCTATTGTAGAAGTGCACACCTTACTATACCTATGGTACTGCCTATTGTAGTAACATGCACCTTCCTCTACCTATGGTACTTGTGTTGTAAAATGCATACACGCTCCTATACGTATGGTACTGCCTATTCTAGTAATGCACACCTTCCTATACCTATGGTACTGCCTATTGTAGTAACTCAAACCTTCCTATACCTATGGTACTGTCTGTTGTAGAAATGCACACCTTCCTATACCTACGATACTCCGTGTTGCAGTATTGCACACCTTCAGATTCCTATGGTACTGCCTATTGTAGGAATGCACACCTTCCTATACCTATGGTACTGCCTATTGTAGTAACGCACACCTTTATAACTATGGTACTGCCTATTGTAGTAATTTTTACCTTCATGTACCCATGGTACTGCCTATTGTAGTAATGCACACATTCCTTTACCTATTGTACTGCCTATTGTAGTAATGCACACCTTCCTATACCTATGGTACTGCCTATTGTAGTAATGCACAAATTTCTATACCCATGGTACTGTCTATTGTAGTAACACACACCTTCCTATACTTAGGTAATGCCTATTGTAGAAATGCACACCTTACTATAGCTAATGTACTGCCTGTTGTAGAAATGCACATCGTCCTATACCTACGGTACTGCCTATTATTGTAATGCACACCTTACTATACCTAGGGTACTGGGTATTGCAGTAACACACACCTTCCTATACCAATTGTACTGTCTGTTGTAGAAAAGCACACCTTCCTGTACCTACGGTACTGCCTATTGTAGCTATGCACACCTTCTTATATCTATGATACTGCCTGTTGTGGTAATGTAAACCTTCGTATATCTATGGTACAGCCTATTGTAATAATGCACACCTTGCTATACCTATAATACTGCCTATTGTAGTAAGGCACACTTTTCTATAACTATGGTACTGTCTGTTGTAGAAAAGCACACCTTCCAATACCTATGGTACTGCCTATTGTAGTAATGCACACCTTCCTATACCTATGGTACTGCCTATTGTAGTAATGCATGCCTTCGTATATATATGGTACTGCCTATTGTAGTAATGCACACCTTCTATACCTATGGTACTGCCTATTGTAGTAATGTAAACCTTCGTATATCTATGGTATGGCCTATTGTAGTAATGCACACCTTGCTATACCTATAATACTGCCTATTTTAGTAAGGCACACTTTCCTATACCTATGGTACTGTCTGTTGTAGAAATGCACACCTTCCGATACCTATGGTACTGCCTACTGTAGTAATGCACACCTTCCTATACCTATGGTACTGCCTATTGTAGTAACGCACACCTTCCAATAATCATGGCACTGCCTGTTGTGAAAGGAACACCTTTCTATACCTATGGTACTGCCTATTGTAGTAACACAAACCTTCCTATACCTATGGTACTGTCCGTTGTAGAAATGCACACATTCCTATACCTATGATAGTGCCTGTTGTAGTAATGCACACCTTCGTATCCCTATGGTACTGCCTATTGTAGTAATGCACACCTTCCTATCCCTATGGTACTGCCTATTGTAGTAATGCACACCTTTTTATAACTATGGTACTGCCTATTGTAGTAATTTTTACCTTCTTGTACCTATGGTACTGGCTATTGTAGCAATGCACACCTTCCTTTACCTATTGTACTGCCTATTGTTGTAATGCACACTTTCCTCTACCTATAGTACTGACAATTGTAGTAATGCCCACCTTTGTATACATATTTTACTGCCTATTGTTGTAACGCACACCTTCCTATACCTGGGGTACTGCCTATTGTAGTAATGCACACCTATCTATACCAATGGTACTGTCTATTGTAGTAACACACACCTTTCTGTACCTATGGTACTGCCTATTGTAGTAATGCACACCTTCCTATACCTATGATATTGCCTATAGTAGTAATGCACACCTTCTTATATCTATGGTATTGCCTATTGTATTAATGATAACCTTCCTGTACCTATGGTACTGCCTATTGTAGTAACGCACACCTTCCTTACCTATGGTACTGCCTATTGTAGTAATGCTCACCTTCAAATACCTATGGTACTGCCTATTGTAGTAATGCACATCTTCATATATCTATGGCACTGTCTAGTTAGTAATGCACACCTTCCTATATCTATGGTACTGCCTATTGTAGTAATGCACACCTTCCTATACATATGGTAATGCCTATTGTAGCAATGCACACCTTCGTGATACCTATGGTACTGCCTATCAAAGTAACTCACATCTTCCTATACTTATGGTACTGCCTATTGTAGTCATGCACACCTTCCTATTCCTATGGCCTGCCTACTGTAATAACACACACCTTCCTATAACTATGGTACTGACTATTGCAGTATTGCACACCTTCCTATACCTATGGTACTGCCTATTGTAGAAATGCACACCTTCCTATATGTATGGTACTGCTTATTGCAGTAATGCACACCTTAGTATACCTATGGTACTGCCTGTTGTAGAAATACACACCTTCCTATACCTATGGTACTGCCAATTGTAGTAATGCAAACCTTTCTATACATGTGGTACTGCCTATTGTAGAAATGCACACCTTCCTATACCTATGATACTGCCTGTTGCAGTAATGAAAACGTTTGTATTCCTATGGTACTGCCTATTGTACTAATGCACTCCTTCCAATACCTATGGTACTGCCTATTGTAGTAACGCACACCTTCCTATACCAATGGTACTGTCTATTGTAGTAACGCATACCTTCCTATACCTATGGTACTGCCTGGTGGAGAACTACATGCCTTCCTATACCTATGGTCTTGCCTATTGTAGTAATGTACACATTCTTATATCTAAGGTACTGCCTATTGTAGTAATGTACAATTTCGTATACATATGGTACTGCCTATTGTAGTAATGCACACCTTCCCATACCTATAGTACTGCCTATTGTAGAAAGGCACACCTTCCTATACGCATGGTACTGCCAGTTGTAAAGATGCACACCTTCCTATACCTATGGTACTGCCAATTGTAGTAATGCACACCTTCCTATACCTATGGTACTGCCTATTGCAGTAATGCACACATGCCTATACCTATGGTACTGGCCATTGTAGTAATGCACGCCTCAGATATCTATGGTACTGCCTAATGTAGTAACGCACACCTTCCTGTACCTATGGTACTGCGTTTTATAGAAATGCACACCTTCCTATACGTATGGTACTTCCTATAGTAGAAATGCAGACCTTACTATACCTATGGTACTACCTATTGTAGTAACGCACACCTTCCTATACCTATGGTACTGCATGTTGTAGAAAGGAACACCTTCCTATACCTATGGTACTGCCTATTGTAGAAATGCACACCTTTGTATTCCTATGGTACTCCCTATTGTAGTAATGCAAACCTTCCTATATCTATGGTACTGCCTATTGTAGTAAGTCAAACCTTCTTATAACTATGGTACTGCCTATTGTAGTAATTTTTACCTTCATGTACCTATGGTACTGCCTATTGTAGTAATGCACACCTTCCTATACCTATTGTACTGCCTCTTTGTAGTAATGCACACCTTCATATACCTATGGTACTGCCTATTGTAGTAATCCACACATTCCTATACCTATGGTACTGCCTATTGTAGAAATGCACACCTATCTATACCCATGGTATTGCCTATTGTAGTAACGCACACCTTCCTATACCTATGGTTGTGCCTATTGTAGTAACACACACCTTCCTATACCTATGGTAATGCTTACTGTAGAAATGCACACTTTTCTGTACGTATGGTACTGCCTATTGCAGTAATGCACACCTTTTTAATCCTTCGGTACTGCATATTGTAGTAATGCACACCTTACTATACCTGTGGTACTGCCTGTTGTAGAAATGCACACCTTCCTATACCTATGGTACTGCCTATTGCAGTAATGCACACCTTTGTAATCCTTTGGTACTGCATATTGTATTAATGCACACCTTCCTCTACCTATGGTATTGCCTATTGCAGTAATGCACACCTTCTTATATTCATGGTACTGCATATTGTAATAATGCACACCTTCCTATACCTATGGTACTGCTTATTGTAGATGCACATATTCCTATACCTTATGTACTGCCTATTGTAGTAATGCATGCCTTTGTATATCTATGGTACTGCCTATTGTAGTAATGCTCATCTTCCCATACCTATAGTACTGCCTATTTTAGTAAGGCACTCCTTCATATATCTATGGTACTGCCTATTGTAGTAATGCACACCTTCCTATGCCTATGGTACTGCCTATTGTAGTAATGCACACCTTCCTATACCTATGGTAATGCCTATTGTAGTAATGCGCACCTTTGTATATATATATGGTACTGCCTATTGTAGTAATGCACACCTTCCTATACCTACGGTACTGCCTACAGTAGTAACACACATCTTCCTATAATTATGGTACTGACTATTGCAGTATTGCACACCTTCCTATACCTATGATACTGCCTATTGTAGAAATGCACTCCTTCTTGTATGTATGGCACTGCCTATTGTAGTAATGCACACCATAATATACCTATGGTACTGCCTGTTATATAAATGCACACCTTCCTATACCTATTGCACTGCCTGTTGTAGTAATGCACACCTTCCAATACCTGTGGTACTGCCTGTTGTAGAAATGCACACCTTCCTATACCCATGATACTACCAGTTGTAGTAATGAACACCTTTGTATTCCTATTGTACTGTCTATTGTAGTAAGTCATACCTTCTTATAACTATGGTACTGCCTATTGTAGTAATTTTTACCTTCATGTACCTGTGGTACTGCCTATTGTAGTAATACACACCTTCCTATACCTATTGTATTGCCTCTTGTAGTAATGCACACCTTCATATACCTATGGTACTGCTTATTGTAGTAATGCACACATTCCTATACCTATGGTACTGACAATTGTCGTAATGCACACATTTGTATACATATGGTACTGCCTATTGCAGTAACGCACACCTTCCTATACATATGGTACTGCCTATTGTAGTAATGCACACCTATCTTTACCCATGGAACTGCCTATTGTAGTAACACACACCTTCCTAAACCTATGGTACTGACCATTGTAGTAATGCACACCTTTGTATACATATGGTACAGCCTATTGTAGTAATCTAACACCTTCCTATACCTATGGTACTGCTTATTGTAGAAATGCACACCTATCTATACCCATGGTACTGCCTATTGTAGTAACAAACACCTTCCTATACCTATGTTTGTACCTATTGTAGTAACGCACACCTTCCTATACCTATGGCAATGCTTATTGTAGAAATGCACACTTTCCTATACATATGGTACTGACTATTGCAGTAATGCACACCTTTTAATCCTTTGGTACTACATATTGTAGTAATGCACACCTTACTATACCTGTCGTACTGCCTGTTGTAGAAATGCACACCTTCCTATACCTATGGTACTGCCTATTGCAGTAATGCACACCTTTGTAATCCTTTGGTACTGCATATTGTATTAATGCACACCTTCCTATACCTATGGTATTACCTATTGCAGTAATGCACACCTTCTTATATTCATGGTACTGCCTATTGTAGTAATGCACACCTATCTATACCCATGGAACTGCCTATTGTAGTAACACACACCTTCCTAAACTTATGGTAGTGCCTATTGTAGTAACACACACCTTCCGATACCTATGGTAATGCCTATTCTAGAAATGCATACTTTCCTTTACGTATGGTACTGCCTACTGTAGTAATACACACCTTACTATACCTGTGGTACTGCCTGTTGTAGAAATGTACACCTTCCTATACCTATGGTACTGCCTATTGCAGTAATGCAAACCATTTTAATCCTTTGGTATACCTATTGTATTAATGCACACCTTCCTATACCTATGGTACTGCCTATTGTAGTAACACACGCCTTCCTATACCTATGATACTGCCTATTGTAGTAACGCACACCTTCTTATACCTATGGTACTGCCTTTTGTGGAAATGCACACCTTCCGATACCTATGGTATTGCCTATTGTAGTAATGCACATCTTCCTATATCCATGGTACTGCATATTGTAGTAATGCACACTTTCCTATACTTATGGTACTGCCTATTGTAGTAATGCACATACTCCTATACCTGTGGTACTGCCTACTGTAGTAATGCATGTCTTTGTATATCAATGGTTCTGCCTATTGTAGTAATGCACACCTTCTTATATCCATGGTACTGCATATTGTAGTAATGCACAACTTCCTATACCTATATTACTGCCTATTGTAGTAATGCATGCCATCGTATATCTATGGTACTGCCTATTGTAGTAATGCACACCTTCCTATACCTATGGTACTGCCTATTGTAGTAATGCACACCTTCCTATACCTATGGTAATGCCTATTGTAGTAATGCACACCTCCGTGTATATATATATATATATATATATATATATATATATATATATATATATATATATAGTGCTGCCTATTTCAGTAATGCACAGCTTCCAATACCTATGGTACTGCCTATTGTAGTAACACACACCTTCCTATAACTATTGTACTGACTATTGCTGTATTGCACACCTTCCTATACCTATGGTACTGCCTATTGTAGAAATGCACACCTTCCTATACGTATGGTACTGCCTATTGTAGTAATGCACCCCATACTATACCTATGGCACTGCCTGTTATAGAAATGCACACCTTCCTATACCTATGGTACTGCTTGTTGTAGTAATGCACACCTTCCTATACCTGTGGTACAGCCTGTTGTAGAAATGCACACCTTCCTATACCTATGATACTGCCTGTTGTAGTAATGAACACCTTTGTATTCCAATGGTACTGCCTACTGTACTATTGCACTCCTTCCTATACCTATGGTACTGCCTATTGTAGTAACGCACACCTCCCTATACCTATGGTACTGCCTAATGTAGTAACGCACACCTTCCTATAGCTATGGTACTGCCTATTGTAGTAATTTACAATTTTGTATATATATGGTACTGCCTATTGTAGTAATGCACACCTTCCTATACCTGTGGTACTGCCTATTGTAGTAATGCACACATTCCTATAACTATGGTACTGGCCATTGTAGTAATGCACACCTTCGTATATCAATGGTACTGCCTATTGTAGCAACGTACACCTTCCCTACCTATGGTACTGCCTGTTGTTGAAATGCACACCTTCCTATACGTATGGTACTGCCTATTGTATTAACTCACACCTTCCTATTACTATGGTATTGCCTATTGTTGTAACGCACAGCTTACTATACCAATGGTACTACATATTGTAGTAACGCAAACCTTCCTCTATCTATGGTACTGCATGTTGTAGAAAGGACCACCTTCCTATACCTATGGAACTGCCTATTGTAGTAATGCAAACCTTGCAATACTTATGGTACTGTCTGTTGTAGAAATGCACACCTTCCTATACATATGATACTGCCTGTTGCAGTAATGCACACCCTCGTATTCCTATGGTACTCCCTATTGTAGTAATGCAAACCTTTCTTTATCTATGGTACTGCCTATTGTAGTAAGTCACACCTTCTTATAACTATGGTACTGCCTATTGTAGTAATTTTTACCTTCATGTACCTATGGTTCTGCCTATTGTAGTAATGCACACCTTCCTATACCTATTGAACTGCCTCTTGTAGTAATGCACACCTTCATATACCTTTGGTACTGTCTATTGTAGTAATGCACACATTCCTATACCTATCGTACTGACAATTGTAGTAATGCACACCTTTGTATACATATGGTACGGCCTATTGTAGTAACAAACACCTTCCTATACCTATGGTACTGCCTATTGAAGTAATGCACACCTATCTATACCCATGGTACTGCCTATTATAGTAACACACACCTTCCTATACCTATGGTAGTGCCTATTGTAGTAACGCACACCTTCATATTCCTATGGTAATGCTTATTGTAGAAATGCACACTTTCCTATACGTATGGTACTGCCTATTGTAGTAATGCACACCTTACTATACATGCGGAACTGCCTGTTGTAAAAATGTACACCTTCCTATACCTATAGTACTGCCTATTAAAGTAATGCACACCTTTTTAATCCTTTGGTACTGCATATTGTATTAATGCACACCTTCCTATACCTATGGTACAGCCTATTGTAGTAACGCACACCTTCTTATACCTATAGTACTGCCTGTTGTGGAAATTAACACCTTCCTATATCTATGGTATTGCCTATTGCAGTAATGCACACCTTCTTATATCCTTGGTACTGCATATTGTAGTAATGCACACGTTCCTATACCTATGGTACTGCTTATTGTAGTAATGCACATATTTCTATACCTTATATACTGCCTATTGTAGTAATGCATGCCTTCATATATCTATGGTACTGCCTATTGTAGTAATGCACACCTTCCTATACCTATAGTACTGCCTGTTGCAGTAATGCACTCCTTCATATATCTATGGTACTGCCTATTGTAGTAATGCACACCTTCCTATGCCTATGGTACTGCCTATTGTAGTAATGCATGCCTTCATATATCTATGGTACTGCCTATTGTAGTAATGCACACCTTCCTATACCTATAGTACTGCCTGTTGCAGTAATGCACTCCTTCATATATCTATGGTACTGCCTATTGTAGTAATGCACACCTTCCTATGCCTATGGTACTGCCTATTGTAGTAATGCACACGTTCCTATACCTATGGTACTGCTTATTGTAGTAATGCACATATTTCTATACCTTATATACTGCCTATTGTAGTAATGCATGCCTTCATATATCTATGGTACTGCCTATTGTAGTAATGCACACTTTCCTATATCTATGGTACTGCCTTTTGTAGTAATGCATACCTTCCTATACCTATGGTAATGCCTATTGTAGTAATGCACACCTTTGTATATATATATGGTACTGCCTATTGTAGTAATGCACACCTTCCTATACCTATGGTACTGCCTATTGTAGAAATGCACTCCTTCTTGTACATATGTCACAGCCTATTGTAGTAATGCACACCATACTATACCTATGGTTCTGCCTGTTATATAAATGCACACCTTCCTATACCTATGGTCCTGCCTGTTGTAGTAGTGCACACCTTCCTTTACCTGTGATTCTGCCTGTTGTAGAAATGCAAACCTTCCTATTCCTATGATACTGCCAGTTGTAGTAATGAACACCTTTGTATTCCTATGTTACTGCCTATTGTACTATTGCACTCCTTCCTATACCTATGGTACTGCCTATTGTAGTAACGCACACCTTCCTATACCTATGGTACTGCCTATTGTAGTAAGTCACACCTTCTTATAACTATGGTACTGCCTATTGTAGAAATTTTTACCTTCATGTACCTATGGTACTGCCTACTGTAGTAATGCACACCTTCTTATATCTATGCTACTGCCTATTGTAGTAATGCACACCTTCCTATATCTATGGTACTGCCTTTTGTAGTAATGCACACCTTCCTATACCTATGGTAATGCCTATTGTAGTAATGCACACCTTTGTATATATATATGGTACTGCCTATTGTAGTAATGCACACCTTCCTATACCTATGGTACTGCCTATTGTAGAAATGCACTCCTTCTTGTACGTATGGCACTGCCTATTGTAGTAATGCACACCATACTATACCTATGGTACTGCCTGTTATATAAATGCACACCTTCCTATACCTATGGTCCTGCCTGTTGTAGTAATGCACACCTTCCTATACCTGTGGTTCTGCCTGTTGTAGAAATGCAAACCTTCCTTTTCCTATGATACTGCCAGTTGTAGTAATGAACACCTTTGTATTCCTATGTTACTGCCTATTGTACTATTGCACTCCTTCCTATACCTATGGTACTGCCTATTGTAGTAACGCACACCTTCCTATACCTATGGTACTGCCTATTGTAGTAATACACACCTTCCTATACCTATTGTATTGCCTCTTGTAGTAATGCACACCTTCATATACCTAGGGTACTGCTTATTGTAGTAATGTACACCTTCCTATACCTACAGTACTTTCAACTGTAGTAACACACACCTTCCTAAACCTATGGTAGTACCTATTGTCATAACGCACACCTTCCTATACCTATGGTAATGCCTATTGTAGAAATGCACACTTTCCTATACATATGGTACTGCTTACTGTAGTAATGCACACCTTACTATACCTGTGGTACTGCCTGTTGTAGAAATGTACACCTTCCTATACCTATGGTACTGCCTATTGCAGTAATGCACACCTTTTTAATCCTTTGGTACTGCCTATTGTATTAATGCACACCTTCCTATACCTATGATACTGCCTATTGTAGTAATGCATACCTTCTTACTCCTATGGTACTGCCTGTTGTGGAAATGCACACCTTCCTATACCTATGGTATTGCCTATTGTAGTAATGCACATCTTCTTATATCCATGGTACTGCATATTGTAATAATGCGCACCTTCCTATACCTATGGTACTGCCTATTGTAGTAATGCACATATTCCAATACCTATTGTACTGCCTATTGTAGTAATGCATACCTTTGTATATCTATGGTTCTGCCTATTGTAGAAATGCACACCTTCTTATATCCATGGTACTGCCTACTGAAGTAATGCACAACTTCCTATACCTATAGTACTGCCTATTGTAGTAATGCACACCTTTGTATATCTATGGTACTGCCTATTGTAGTAATGCACACATTCCTATACCTATGGTACTGCCTATTG
The DNA here is from genome assembly GCF_019279795.1 of Protopterus annectens. Taxonomy (NCBI): domain Eukaryota; kingdom Metazoa; phylum Chordata; order Ceratodontiformes; family Protopteridae; genus Protopterus; species Protopterus annectens. Next base: position 284,829,448 of record NC_056741.1, on the reverse strand, counting down.
TAGTAATGCACACCTTCTTATATCCATGGTACTGCCTATTGCAGTAATGCACACCTTCTTATATCTATGGTACTGCCTATTGTAGTAATGCACACCTTCCTATTTCTATGGTACTGCCAATTGTAGTAATCCACACCTTCCTATACCTATGGTAATGCCTATTGTAGTAATGTACACCTTCCTATACCTATGGTACTGTCTATTGTAGTAATGCACAGCTTCCTATAACTATGGTACTGACTATTGTATTATTGCACACTTTCCTATACCTATGGTACTGCCTATTGTAGAAATGCACACCTTCCTATACGTATGGCACTGCCTATTGTAGTAATGCACACCATACTATACCTATGGCACTGCCTGTTATAGAAATGCACACCTTTCTATACCTATGATACTGCCTGTTGTAGTAATGCACACCTTCCTCTACCTGTGGTACTGCCTGTTGTAGAAATGCACACCTTCCTATAGCTATGATACTGCCTGTTGTAGTAATGAACACCTTTGTATTCCAATGGTACTGCCTATTGTACTATTGCACTCCTTCCTACACGTATGGTACTGCCTATTGTAGTAACGCACACCTTCCTATACCTATGGTACTGCCTAATGTAGTAACGCACACCTTCCTATAACTATGGTACTGCCTATTGTAGAAATACACACCTTCCTATACCTATGGTACTGCCTATTGCAGTAATGCACACCTTCTTATATCTAGGGTACTGCCTATTGTAGTATGGAACACATTCATATACCTATGGTACTGCCTATTGTAGTAATGCTCACCTTCCTATACCTATAGTACTGCCTATTGTAGTAATGCACACCTTTCTACACCTATGGTACTGCCTGTTGTAAAGATGCACACCTTCCTATACCGATGGAACAGCCTATTGCAGTAATGCACACCTTCCTATACCTATGGTACCGCCTATTGTAGTAATGCACACCTTCTTATATCTATGGTACCACCTATTGTAGTAATTTTCACCTTCATGTACCTATGGTACTGCCTATTGTAGAAATGCTCACCTTCCTTTACCTATGGTACTGCCTATTGTAGTAATGCACACCTTCCTATACTTATGGTACTGCCTATTGTAGTAATGCATGCCTTAGTATATCTATGGTACTGCCTATTGCAGTAATGCACACCTTCCTATCCCTATGGTACTGCTTATTGCAGTAATGCACAACTTCCTATACCAATGGTACTGCCTATTGTAGCAATGCAGGCCTTCGTATATATATGCTACTGCCTATTGTAGTAATGCATACCTTCCTATACCTACGGTACTGCCTGTTGTAGAAATGCACACATTCCTATACCTATGGTACTGCCTATTGTAGTAATGCACACCTTCCTATACCTATAATATTGCCTATTTTAGCAAAGCACACTTTTCTATACCTATGGAACTGTCTGTTGTAGAAATACACACCTTCCTATACCTATGGTACTGCCTATTGTAGTAATGCACACTTTCCTATACCTATGGTACTGCCTATTGCAGTAATGCACACCTTCTTATATCTATGGTACTGCCTATTGTAGTAATTCACACCTTCCTATATCTATGGTACTGCCTATTGTAGTAATGCACACCTTCCTATACCTATGGTAATGCCTATTGTAGTAACACACACCTTCCTATTCCTAAGGTACTGCCTATTGTAGTAATGCGCAGCTTCCTATAACTATGGTACTGATTATTGCAGTATTGCTCACCTTCCTATACCTATGGGACTGCCTGTTGTAAAGATGCACACCTTCCTATACCTATGGTACTGCCTATTGTAGTAATGCACACCTTCCTATACCTATGCTACTGCCTATTGTAGTAATGCACGCCTTCCTATACCTATAGTACTGCCTATTGTAGTAATACACACCATACTATACCTATGGCACTGCCTGTTATAGAAACGCACACCTTCCTATACCTATGGTACTGCCTGTTGTAGTAATGCACACCTTCCTATACCTGTGGTACTGCCTGTTGTAGAAATGCACACCTTCCTATACCGATAATACTGCCTGTTGTAGTAATGAACACCTTTGTATTCCAATGGTACTGCCTATTGTACTATTGCACTCCTTTTTATACCTATGGTACTGCCTATTGTAGTAAAGCACACCTTCCTATACCTATGGTACTGCCTAATGTAGTAACGCACACCTTCCTATAACTATGGTACTGCCTATTCTAGAAATACACAACTTCCTATACCTATGGTACTGCCTATTGTAGTAATGCACACCTTCTTATATCTAGGGTACTGCCTATTGTAGTAATGTACACATTCATATACCTATCGTACTGCCTATTGTAATAATGCACATCTTCCTATACCTATAGTACTGCCTATTGTAGTAATGCACACCTTCCTATACCTATGGTATTTCCTGTTGTAAAGATGCACACCTTCCTATACCTATGGTACTGCCTATTGTTGTAACGCACACCTTCCTATACCTAGGGTACTGCCTATTGTAGTAACGCACACTATCCTATACCTATGGTACTGCCTGTTGTGGAAATGCACACCTTCCTATACCTATGGTACTTCCTATTGTAGTAATGTAAACCTTCATATACCTATGGTACTGCCTATTTTAGTAATGCACACCTTCCTATACCTATAATACTGCCTGTTGCAGAAATGCACACCTTCCTATAACTATAATACTGCCTATTGTAGTAAAGCAAACTTTTCTATACCTATGGAACTGTCTGTTGTAGAATTACACACCTTCCTATACCTATGGTACTGCCTATTGTAGTAATGCACGCCTTCCTGTAGCTATGTTACTGCTTATTGTAGTAATGCACACCTTCCTTTACCTATGGTACTGCCTATTGTAGTAATGCACACCTTCATATACCTATGGTACTGCCTATTGTAGTAATGCACACCTTCATATATTTATGGTACTGCCTATTGTAGTAATGCACACCTTCCTATATCTGTAGTACTGCATATTGTAGTAATGCACACCTTCCTATACCTATGCTAAGGCCTATTGTAGTAATGCACACCTTATTATACCTACGGTACTTACTTTTGCAGTAATGCACAACTTCCTATACATATGGTACTGCCTATTGTAATCATACACACCTTCCTATACCTAGGGTACTGCCTATTGTAGTAAAACACACCTTCCTATAACTATGGTACTGACTATTGCAGTATTGCACACCTTCATATACCTATGGTACTGCCTATTGTAGAAATGCACACCTTCCTGTACGTATGGTACTGCCTATTGTAGTAATGCACACCTTACTATACCTATGGTACTGCCTGTTGTAGAAATGCACACCTTCCCATACCTATGATACAGCCAACTGTAGTAATGCACACCTTACTATATCTGTGGTACTGCCTGTTGTAGAAATACACACTTTCCTATACCTATGATACTGCCTGTTGTAGTAATGAAAATATTTGTATTCCTTTGGTACTGCCTATTGTACTAATGCACTCTTTCCTATACCTATTGCACTGCCTATTGTAGTAACGCACACCTTCCAATACCTATGGTACGACCTATTGTAGTAACACACTCCTTCCTATACCTATGGAACTTCCTATTGTAGAAATACACACGTTCCTATACCTATGGTACTGCCTACTGTAGTAATGCACACCTTTTTATGTCTATGCTACTGCCTATTGTAGTAATGAACACTTTTGTATACCTATGATACTGCCTATTATAGTAATGCACACCTTACTATACCTATAGTACTGCTATTGTAGTAATGCACACCTTTCAATACCGATGATACTGCCTGTTGTAAAGATGCACACGTTCATTTACCTATGGTACTGCCTATTGCAGTAAAGCACACCTTCCTATACCTATGGTACTGCCTATTCTAGTAATGCACACCTTCGTATATCTATGGTACTGCCTAGCTTATGATTATAACCAGTTCTAACAAAAACACTAACAGTCAATTAGCTATCAACTCCACAAATGCTACTCCAATTGCTCCAGTGGCCCAGGCTAAGCTATTGGGAATAACCACAGACTCCCACCTAAAATTTGATAGTCATCTGAACTTAACTATTAAAAAAGTACATGCCAAACTGGGGTCACTCTACCGTATCAAACCATTTCTTACCAACAACACAAGATCAGCCATTGCTCGCTCCCAACTTCTATCCACCCTACTCTATGCATCTCCCATTCTGACTAATCTCAGCAAAATTGAACTAAGTAAAATGGAAGCTTGCTATAAAAGAATTTACTGCTTTGCTGCAAATTGCTCATATAGAACTCATCACTGTACTGCTTTGAGACAGCTCCACTGGCTTGAACTGCCTAACCTCCTAACCTACAATCAGCGCTGCCTCTGTCATTCTATCTATTACCTCCCCAATAAGTGTCCTGCCCTCAAAAACCTAGTACAACATCACTCAGCCAAAAGGCCTCTTAGATCATCAAGCAAACTACTACTAGAAGTCACCAACAGCTACAATAGCTTTGGAGATGCACTATATAGTAGTTCGGTGGCTAAAAAATGGAACTCTGTCCCTACTAGCATTCAAAACACATCATCCAAAGCCTCCTTTAAAGACCTCATCAGGCAACATCTCAAGCAAAGTTGGCAGTGCCATGATTGCTCCCCAGGCTAGTGAAAGCGGATAACATATACATACTAAATCTAGAGCAATTGATAAATAGTTTTTCTATCTTACTCACAAACACTGGCTAATCTACAATGTATGTACTGTACCTGTGTACTATGCATGTATTCTACCTACATTCCAAAGTTCAGCCGTACACCACAAATATATTACTTACCTTTATTTTTAAAATTAATATTTTTTTGATTGTTCTCTCCACTGTAACTTTTTGTGCCGCATACCACTGTAAAAACATGTCTCTTGTAATTTGTGTGTATACTGATTATGTCTAAATAACTAAATGTGTCTGTAATTTTTCTTTGTGGAGCTTTTCTCCCCAGGCTTCTGCTGACAAAGGGCCTTTTCGGCTCAGTCAGATACCCCCGGTTAACAAATGTAAAATAAAATAAAATAAATAAATAAATAAAATAAATAAATATTGTAGCAAGGCACACCTTCCTCTACATATGGTACTGCATGTTCTAGAAATGCACACCTTCCTGTACATATGGTACTGCCTATTGTAGTAACGCACACCTTCCTATACCTATGGTACTGCCAATTGTAGTAACACACACCTTTCTTAACCTATGGTACAGCCTATTGTAGAAATGCATACCTTACTATACCTATGGTATCAGCTATTGAAGTAACACACACCTTCCTATACCTATGGTACTGCATGTTGTAGAATAGAACAGCTTCCTATACCTATGGTACTGCCTATCGTAGTAATGCAAACCTTCCTATACCTATGGTACTGCCTATTGTAGAAATTCACACCTTCTTATAACTATGGTACTGCCTATTGTAGTAATTTTTGCCTTTATGTACCTATGGTACTGCCTATTGTAGTAATGCACACCTTCCTTTACCTATTGTACTGCCTATTGTTGTAATGCACACCTTCATCTATCTATGGTGCTGCCTATTGTAATAATGCACACCTTCCTATACCTTTGGTACTGACAATTGTACTAAAGCACACCTTCGTATATATATATATATATATATATATATATATATATATATATATATATATATATATATGGTACTGCCTATTGTAGTAACGCACACCTATCTTTACCCATGGTACTGCCTATTGTAGTAGCACACACCTTCCTATACCTGTGGTACTGCTTATTGTAGTAATGCACACTTTCCTATACCTAAGGTAATGCTTACTATAGAAATGCATCCTTTCCTATACGTATGGTACTGCCTATTGTAGTAACGCACACCTTACTATACCTATGGTACTGCCTGTTATAGAAATGCACACTTTCCTATACCTATAGTACTGCCTATTGTAGTAATGCACACCTTTGTACACCTATGGTACTGCCTATTGTAGTAACGCACACCTTCCGATACCTATGGTACTGCCTATTGTAGTAATGCACACCTTCTTATACCTATGGTACTGCCTGTTGTGGAAATGCACACATTCCTATACCTATGGGATTGCCTATTGTAGAAATGCACATCTTCTTATATCCATGGTACTGCCTACTGTAGTTATGAACACCTTCGTATAATTATGGTGCTGCCTATTGTAGTAATGGACATCTTCCTATACCTATAGTACTGCCTACTGTAGTAGTGCACACCTTCCTATACCTATGGTACTGCCTGTTGCAGAAATGAACACCTTCCTATACCTATGGTACTGCCTATTGTAGTAATGCACACTTTCGTATATCTATGGTACTGCCTATTGTAGTAATGCACACCTTTGTACACCTATGGTACTGCCTATTGTAGTAACGCACACTTTCCTATACCCATGGTACTGCCTATTGTAGTAATGTACACATTTCTATACCAATGGTACTGCCTAATGTAGTAATGCACACCTTCCTATACCTAAGGTACTGCCTATTGTAGAAATGCACACCTTCCTTTACGTATGGTACTGCCTCTTGTAGTAACGCACACCTTACTATACCTATGGTACTGCCTGTTGTAGAAATGTACACCTTCCTATACCTATGGTACTGCCTGTTGCAGTAATGCACACCTTCCTATACCTATTATACTGCCTGTTGTAGTAATGCACACCTTTGTACTTTTATGGTGCTGCTTATTGTATTAATGCACACCTTCCTATACCTACTGTACTGCCTGTTGTAGAAATGCACACCTTCCTATACCTATGGTACTTCCTATTGTAGTTATGCACACCTTCTTATATCTATGGTACTGCCTATTGTAGTAATATACACCTTCGTATACATATGGTACTGCCTGTTGTAATAATGCACACCTTCCTATACCTATAATACTACCTATTGTAGTAATGCACACTTTCCAATACCTATGGTACCACCTATTGTAGTGATGCACACCTTCCTATACCTATGGCAGGGCCTATTGTAGTAATGCACACCTTCGTATAGCTATGGTACTGCCTATTGTAGTAATGCACACCTTCATACACCTATGGTACTGCCTATTGTAGTAACGCACACCTTCCTATACCTATGGTACTGCCTATTGTAGTAATGTACACTTTTCTATACCAATGGTACTGCCTAATGTAGTAATGCACACCTTCCTATACCTAAGGTACTGCCTATTGTAGAAATGCACACCTTCCTATATGTATGGTACTGCATATTGTAGTAAGGCACACCTTACTCTACCTATGGTATTGCCTGTTGTAGAAATGCACACCTATCTATACCTATGGTACTGCCTATTGTAGTAATGCACACCTTCCTATACCTATGGTACTGCCTATTGTAGTAATGCACAAGTTCCTATTCCTATGGTACCGCCTATTGTAGTGATGCACACGTTCCTATACCTATAATACTACCTGTTGTAGTAATGCACACTTTCCTATACCTATGGTGCTGTCTGTTGTAGAAATGCACACCTTCCTATACCCATGGTACTGCCTATTGTAGTAAAGCACGTCTTCATATTCCTATGTTACTGCCTATTGTAGTATTGCACTCCTTCCTATAACCATGGTACTGCTTATTGTAGTAATGCACAACTTCCTATACCTATTGTACTGCCTATTGTAGTAATGCACGCCTTTGTATATCTATGGTAATGCCTATTGTAGTAATGCACACCTTCCTATACTTATGCTACTGCCTATTGTAGTAATGCACACCTTTCTATACCTATGGTACTGCCTATTGTAGTAATGCACACCTTCTTATATTTATGTTACTGCCTATTGTAGTAATGATAACCTTCCTGTACCTATGGTACTGCCTATTGTAGTAATGCACACCTTCCTTTACCTATGGCACTGCCTATTGTAGTAATACACACCTTCATATACCTATGTTATTGCCTTTTGTAGTAATGCACACCTTCGTATATCTAAGGTACTTCCTATTGTAGTAATGCACACCTTCCTATATCTATGGTACTGCCTATTGTAGCAATGCACACCTTCCTATACCTATGGTAATGCCTATTGTAGTAATGCACACCTTAGTATATCTATGGTACTGCCTATTGTTGTAATGCACACCTTCCTATACTTATGGTACTGCCTATTGTAGTCATGCACACCTTCCTGTGCCTATGGTACTGCCTATTTTAGTAACACACACCTTCCTATAACTATGGTACTGACTATTTCAGTATTACACACCTTCCTATACCTGTGGTACTGCCTATTGTAGAAATGCACACCTTCTTATACGTATGGTACTGCCTATTGTAGTAAGGCACACCTTACAATACCTATGGTACTGCCTGTTGTAGAAATGCACACCTTCCTATTCCAATGGTACTGCCTATTGTAGTAATGCACACCTTCCTATACCTGTGGTACTGCCTGTTGTAGAAATGCGCACCTTCCTATACCTATGATACTGCCTGCTGTACTAATGCACACCTTACTATACCTATGGTACTGCCTGTTGTAGTAATGCACACCTTCGTACACTTATGGTACTGCCTCTTGTACTAACGCACACTTTCCTATACCTATGGTATTGCCTATTGTAGTAATGTACACCTTCCTTTACCAACGGTACTGCCTAATGTAGTAACGCACACCTTCCTATACCTAAGGTACTGCCTATTGTAGAAATGCACTATACATGTGGTACTGCCTATTGTAGTAATGCACACCTTACTATACCTATGGTACTGCCTGTTGTAGAAATGCCCACCTTCCTATACCTATGGTACTCCTATTGTAGTAATGCACACATCCCTTTACCTGTGGTACCGCCTGTTGTAGAAATGCACACCTTCCTATACCTATGATACTGCCTGTTGAAGTAATGAACACCTTTGTATTCCAATGGTACTGCCTATTATACTAATGCACTCCTTCCTATACCTATGGTACTGCCTCTTGTAGTAATGCACACCTTCCTATACCTATGGTACTGCATGTTGTAGAAAGGAACACCTTCCTATACCTATGGTACTGCCTATTGTAGTAACACAAACCTTCCTATACCTATGGTACTGTCTGTTGCAGAAATGCACACTTTCCTATATCTAAGATACTGCCTCTTGTATTAATGCACACCTTTGTTTTCCTATGGTACTGCCTATTGTAGTAATGCACACCTTCATATACCTATGTGTTAGAAAAATATGTATTAGTGTATGTATTAGTAATATGCTTAGTACATTTTAGGTTTGAAAAGGGTTAACACGTATGCTATTTCACACTGCATAAATCTGTACAAACTGCAGAAGCTTTCCAATCTTGTATTGTTATGAAATATGCGCAGTTATAATCTTTACTTATGCTCTGGAAATTTACAGGGAAGCAGATAATGTCTGCTTGTGTCAGGAAAATAATAAATAGATGTATCACTTGTATTAATGTTATGAGATTTAGACAAGGAGTTCTGCTTATGCTGTGAGAAAATACACAGCTGCAGAAGCTATTGATAATAAGAACAAAGACTGCTTGAAAATATGAACTACAATCAGCGTTTACTTGTGTCTAAGCTAGAAAAGTACCTTGAAATGTAAAGCCCCCAAGGTCAGGTTGTTTTTCTCAAATGTTTTTCATAAATCCAGTCATGTCAGCAGAAAATCTGAGTAACATCTGCTGTAGAACAATGCAGAAAGTTGTGTTTAATTACGTCAACTATAGAAAGCAACGTTTAGTAGAACAGTATAAGAAGAGCATTCTTCCTGTTAGTAGTTAGGCAAAATCCTGTATTTGCATGTTTTTGTCTCCTTGCAGCAAGTAATTAAATGCCATACCTGAACCTTGCGTGAATTGGTCTTTGAAGTTTTTCCCTTTGACAGATTGGTCCTTTGGACTGGAAATCCTCACTTTGCCTCGGATCAGACGGGCCAGGTGGCTTGGAACCATACGGGGAAGAAACCACATCAGTTCTTCTTATTTGAAAAGCCCTCCGACTGAATTGTCGTACAAAGGAGGCCAGCCACTTTCTGATCTGCGACTGAAGGATGGGTTTTCACGAACAGGTGATCAATCATGAAGGCTCAGGTAAGGTGAATCTACTTTTTTCTGTTTTAGATCAGGGACTAGATTTGTATTGTTTTTGTCAAGACTGTATTTTTACAAGTCAGGGACAGAAAAAATTACTGTCTTGTCATAGATCGGGGAAAACAGAGAGGGTAAGTAGTCATTCTGAAGAGACTATAACAAAATCCATGGTACCATGTTAAAAATAAGAGAGGTTACGTAACGATTAAAAGGGTAGAAAAAAATGGGTAATAATTGCACAAAAATACCCCAAAATCCGCCGTTAACCGAAGACGCAAAATACATGCAGTCGCAGCGTGCTGACAATATTAAATACTATTCAAAATGGGTTAATAAGTATGAATTCGATGGAAAATTAGAAAAATCCTCACTTATCAAACTTGTCAAACAGCTCAAAACCGATTCCAAAGGTCGAGTAAAAAAGCAACGCCACTTAGGAATTCCTCATGCACACAGGTGGATTGAGGAGGTAAACCGTAGGGAACAAAAGAATAATAATTCAAAAGCGATGTTTTTAGATAAGGAGGACAATAATTTAGTAATAGCATCAGCCCCTCAGCCTCTCTTACCAGAATATGAAGCAAGTGAACAGGTTAGTCCACCACCATTATACCCTGCTGTCACTGAAAATAGAGACATTACAAAAGCAAAACCCTTTATTAGAGATCCCATTGAGACCAGGTCTCGAACACGGCCAGGTAACTCGAATGAAGGCATTGAGTTATATCAAATGGTTAAGAATTCATGGTCTATGGGTGAAGAAGAAATATGTCCACTCATAGAAGTACCTAATCCTCAGGCAGGACAGGAAGGCCAGGACCCAACTATTCTAGTGTATAGACCCTGGACTCCGGAAGATATACAGAAAGCCACTGAGGGAATTCCCCATCCAAAAGTTAATTTTAGAAAGTTCTCAGAAGATTTACAAGGAATGAAGCTAATTTATAATTTAAACGGAGAAGAGGTAGAAAAAGTAGTTAGACAAATTGTGGGACCAGATTGGCACATGATTAGTGGCAACTGGAATCCCCGTGATGCTGCACACAGACCCCTCCCACAAAGCAGCGCAGAGCTAGACAACAGAGTAAAAGGTCTTACAGACCGCATCTCTGAGAAATGGAAGCCTAGGGCAGACTGGACTTGCATTAATCAATGCATCCAACAAGAAGGTGAAACTGTTGACAGATATTATGCCAGACTATTAGAATGTTTTAATAACCACTGTGGAATGCAGGTTCCTGAAGATCAGACACAAGATTCCCCATATGAACAGGAGTTAAAGAATGCATTTTTGAAAGGCAGTATTGCACCCATAAGCAGTTTTATTACAAAACACATGGTAGATCATCGTACAAGCCGGTTACAGTCATTACTTGAATATGCTAGGCATGCCGAAAGGCATTTTAATAGCAAAAAGAAAAAGAAAGCCCAAGTATTTTCTGTAGAAGATGGAGCAGAAGTTTATGTAGTACAGTCCAGGAAAAAGGGCAAGAAAAATGCCCAGGGAAACAAACAATCTGATCAGCGATCAGAGGACTTTGAAGGGCGAAAGAAAAGGGGAGAATGCTTTAAATGCGGTAAAAAGGGACACTTGGCAAGGGATTGCAAGAAAAACAAGAAGGCAAACACGGAAGATAAGGAGGGTGAGGACTGACTATATGATAGTCAGGAATTAATAGAAGGGGATAGCGAAGAAAGGACAAATGAGAATGTGATAGAAGGAGTAGAGGATGTGACAGAAGAAATAGAGGAAGTGAAGGAAGTTACGTTTAGTGAAGAAAATGAAATATTGGATTTAGCTTTATTGAGCTTAGAGCTCTATTTAGCAGACACAAAACCAGAAGTTACACTCTTGGTAGAAGGGAGGGAGGTTAAATTTTTGTGTGACTCAGGGGCATCACGAACCCTGATACATCCCTCCAAACTGCCAGAAAATTCAGAGTCACCTGATTATATACTAGTAAAAGCGGTTAATGGACAGCTGTACCAGGAGCCTCTCTCCCGTGGCATTGCAATAACTGATCCTGTTTCAGGATTAACCCAGAAAAGCAAAATTGTTGTTTCTGCAAAATGCCAGTAAACCTCTTGGACAGAGACCTTATGCAGCTATTTGGTATAGCAGTAGTTCCGACCATGCAGGGTATGGAAGCACAGTGACAAATTGATACCTTTGCAGTGCAATCGGAGGGTGAAGTATTTTATTGGTACAGTCAGGACTTGGTTACGACTGGTCCAGGGACTGTGACTGAAGAATTAATGAATATAGCCATCAGTAAGTTCCCCTCCCTTGACACTGACAAACAGCACCTGTTGCACTGTACTCTGTATTACTGTAACACACCAGGACCTGATAAAGAATATGAGCAAGAATTGTTTAAAAATCGTGCAAACAGATTGATATTACGTAATCTGTACTGGGACATGGAAGGGAACAGTGTAGCCAGCTGTTCATTACCCCAGGAGTTCTTTGCACTTTATAAATCTAATTGATTACCACATGTTAGCTTAACCAAGGACAGAAGCATAGAATGGGCAGACGTAAGAGAAAAAGTTATGAGATGGGAAAGGCAGACAGAATTAGAACTGTCAGAACAAGGAATACAAATACAGAGGCTGAACTGGATAACTCAGACCCACCCAGCCATGCACTTGCAGTCTAGCAAGGGCAGCTGATTAGCACTGCTATTAAAGGAGGAAGAGAATGCCTTACAGAATATACCAGAAACTCTCTGGTCAACAGGAAAGTCAGATGTAGGACTTATTCGTACAGTAGGACCAGTTACTATTATGCCAAAGTCAGCATTTAGACCACAGAAAAGACAGTATCCCTTAAGAAAAGATGCAGAGGTAGGAATCAAACCTATTATAGCAGCTTTACTTAAGGAAGGGGTACTGGTGGAATCTCCCGATTCACCATGTAACACACCCTTATTTCCTGTTAAGAAAGCAAATGGAGAATGGCGTATGGTCCAAGATTTACAAGCTGTAAATGATGCAGTAATTCCAAGGGCACCTAAGGTGCCAGACCCACACACCCTGTTGAATGATTTAAAACCTCAACAGAAATATTTTAATGTGGTAGACATCAGCAATGCGTTCTTTTCGATACAGATACACCCTGACAGCCAGTATTGGTTTGCATTCACATTTCAGGGGAAAAGGTATACATATACGCGACTACCACAGGGATATTGTGAAAGTCTGACAATATTCTCACAAGAAATGGTAAGCAACTTGGTGGGATTTACCCCACCAAGAGGCAGTCAGATTTTACTTTATGTTGATGACATCCTGCTGGCGGCCCCCACCCAGCAAGATTGCAAAGAAGATACCATAGCGCTATTATGATTTTTAGCCGCTGAATGACATAAAGGTAAACAAAAATAAACTGCAGCTTTGGAAAAAACAAGTCAAATACCTAGGATATGTAATATCCAAAGAGGGTAGAACATTAGACGAGGACAGAAAAGTAGCAATTTTACAAGCACCAAAACCCACTACCAAGAAGGAAATGATGTCCTTCCTGGGTACAACTAATTTTTGCTGGAGCTGAATTCCAAACTATGCCTTGGAATCTGCACCACTGACTGACCTGATATATAAAGAGCATATGGCAGCACAGGACTTGTTACAATGGACACCAGAAGCAGAATTTGCTTTCTGCAAACTGAAACAGTTAATAGTGTCTTCATTAGTTCTGGGATTACCAAACTATCATAAACATGTTTTCCAAACTGTAGATTGTAAGCAAAGTTATATGACATCAGTGTTAACACAGCAGCATGGGGACAAGCAATGCCCTATTGCTTACTATTCATCACAACTAGACCCAGTGGCACGGTCTTTACCTCACTGTGTACAAGCGGTAGTTGCAGCTGCAATGGCAGTACAGGCTTCGGCCTCAGTAGTTTTATTCCACCCTCTCACATTGAGAGTGCCTCATGCAGTCGCAATTATTTTACTGCAAGAGAAGGTAGCATATCTTTTCCCTGCTAGGCATCTTTCCTGTATGACTATATTGTTGAGCCAACCTCATATGACAATTGAACGATGCACAACTTTGAACCCTTCTACCTTGCTCCTAACCCATGCAGATGGCACACCACACTGCTGCCTGCAGGTGATTGAGCAAAAGACACTGCCTAGAAAAGATCTCACGGATGTCCCCTTGAATGATGCCGAGGTGACATACTACGTGGATGGCTCGTGCAAAAGGTGTCCTGCAGGACAGAACCTAGTAGGATATGCAGTAGTTTCTGATACTGAGATTATAGAAGCGAAACCTTTACCACACAACTTATCTTCACAGGCAGCAGAATTGATTGCCTTGACACGGGCATGTACCTTAGCAAAGGGTAAATGTGTGAACATTTTTACTGACAGCCAGTATGCTTTTTCTACTGTACATGTTTTTGCGCAACAGTGGAAAAACCGAGGAATGATAACATCTACTGGCAAATCTATTAATCATGCACAGTTTATTCTAGATCTCTTAGAATCTATTCAGTTACCTCAGAAAGTAGCTATTTGTAAATGCACAGCTCATACCAAGCAACAGGATAGGATTTGAAAAGGTAATGCGTGAGCTGATACAGCTGCAAAGCAGGCAGCTTCAGAAGTATTTCTTTTGAATGAGGAACTACAACCCTCTGAGATTTTAGACTTAGAAATGTTAAAGACAATGCAGACACTCACTACGCAAGTTGAGAAACAAAGATGGGTAAAACAAGGAGCAATTCTCGAAAAGGGGCTGTACATCTCTAAAGAAGGGAAACCAATATTACCATCTAATTTGTTTAGATATGCAGCTTTGTTGAGCCATGGACAATGCCATGTCTCAACAGGGGGGATGGTACAGCTGGTGAACCGAGTGTTCATGACATATGGATTCACCAACTATTCTAAAAAAATTTGTTTGATGTGCCACATTTGTAACAAACATCATGCACAAGGGGTGTTAAAGCCCAAGCAAGGGAGTTTCCCTACACCACCGTATCCGTTTCATACTATCTGTATGGATTTCATAGAATTGAACAAATGTGAAAATAAGAAGTATTGTCTTGTCATTGTAGATATGTTTTCCAGATGGATGGAAGCCTTTCCGACCAAAAATCCAGATGCAGCTACGATAGCGAAAGTTCTTGTTAAAGAAATCATCCCTGGATTCGGCATTCCGGAAAGGATCTACTGTGACAACGGTACACACTTTGTAATCCAAACCATACAACAGTTAAGTAAGCATTTTGGCATTTCTTTAAAAAAATCATTGTGCATACCATCCGCAATCTGCAGGGCTAGTTGAGAGGCATAATGGAATTTTAAAGAATAAGTTAAGAAAAATTAATAGCAGAAATAGAAAAGAATTGGGTGTACTGCCTGCCCCTGGCACTGTTGAGCATGAGAACTTCAACACTTACCAGGCCATCAAATATGTGTATGCTGAGACTTTCAATGTTTCAAATTGCTGGATTTGCACAGCTTTGCCGACAGCATACGGGGGTTATTAATGACTTCAGTCCCCCTAGGAGTCAACGAGACCTGGGAAAACTTGATTTATGATACATCAACTGTTACATCACAAGGTAAAATAGCATTGCACTTGTCTGTTCCACAAAAAGGGACTGTGTGTTTTTTTATAAAAATTATACTGTTCAGGTGGGTTGGAGTAATTGCAATGTGACTGTTCCTTATAGATGCTACACTAAAGCTAATGACGCAGGTTCTTATTGTAATACAAACTATGATTAATTTTTTGAATTGATGCACAAAACAACTGATGAAGTAAAACATGATTCTGTTCATTATAAACAACTGTCTGTAATTGATAGAAAAATGTTTCATGCAGGACAAGTGTATATGCATAGTAAAGTTACTACTAAAGTAGAGGATTGTTATTTTGTATGTGGTAGGAAAGCATACAAGTGGTTACCTGAGAATTGGTCCGGCAATTGTTTTTTGGGCTACCTGGTTCCGGCCATACGACACACGGCAGTCTTACCTTGAGGAAAAATTCGGAATGTCTGAGAGGCCGTCAAGAAACCCGTCAAGAAACCTGTAAATCCAGTGGGGCAAATCAATGCACGCTGGAAAAGCCATCATTCTATAGGTGATAAACTGACACACATGGACTTGAGTGACAGTGTTATATCATGGGCAGGCATATCACCAGCGTATGGAGCAGTGAAATTGATCTGGGAGCTGAGAAAACTGTCTAAACTTCTTGAAGTAATGAGCAATGCAACTTTTTCCGCTCTAGAACTGGTGACTGATGAACTGAATGCCATGAGAACTGTAGTGCTTCAAAACCGCATGGCTCTCGACTTCACCCTAGCGGTGAGAGGCGGTACTTGCGCTTTAATCCAGGAGGAGTGCTGTTCGTATATTCCTGACCATAAACACGAGATAGACAATCACCTTGAGGTAATTCAGCAAGTGTCGGACATGACCAAACCATGACCAAACCCATTGATGGACTTTTTCCAGAAATGGTTTGGGGGTGGGGTACTATCCTAATGAACATCCTGATGGCCATTTGTGTAGGAATGATCCTACTGGGAGTATGTGTTTGCTGTGGCATCCCCTGCATGAAAAGACTGATCAAAAACCTTATACACATGTCAGTTTCAGAAACCTTATATCAAGGTGCTGAGTTTGAAGAACTGTTAAAAAATTGAAAATGCTTTCATAAGTTTAAACTGAACGACTCTCTTAACTGCAAATCCTGAGTAGGAAGAGGTTAGGGGAAGAAAAACTGTTTATGCTTATTTTGGAAGTAGAATAAAGTATTAAAAGAGGGGAAATGTTAGAAAAATATGTATTAGTGTATGTATTAGTAATATGCTTAGTACATTTAAGGTTTGAAAAGGGTTAACACATTTATTCTATTTCACACTGCATAAATCTGTACAAACTGCAGAAGCATTCCAATCTTGTATTGTTATGAAATATGCGCAGTTATAATCTTTACTTATGCTCTGGAAATTTACAGGGAAGCAGATAATTTCTGCTTGTGTCAGGAAAATAATAAATAGATGTATCACTTGTATTAATGTTATGAGATTTAGACAAGGAGTTCCGCTTATGCTGTGAGAAAATACACAGCTGCAGAAGCTATTGATAATAAGAACAAAGACTGCTTGAAAATATGAACTGCAATCAGCGTTTACTTGTGTCTAAGCTAGAAAAGTACCTTGAAATGTAACTCATGTATTAGAACTGCACAATAGAAGCTTATAGCGGGCTAAAGCCCCGAAGGTCAGGTTGTTTTTCTCAAATGTTTTTCATAAATCCAGTCATGTCAGCAGAAAATCTGAGTAACATCTGCTGTAGAACAATACAGAAAGTTGTGTTTAATTACGTCAACTATAGAAAGCAACATTTTGTAGAACAGTATAAGAAGAGCATACTTCCTGTTAGTAGTTAGGCAAAATCCTGTATTTGCATGTTTTTGTCACCTTGCAGCAAGTAATTAAATGCCATATCTAAACCTTGCATGAATTGGTCTTTGAAGTTTTTTCCTTTGACACTATGGTACTGCCTATTGTAGTAATGCGCACCTTCTTATAATTATGGTACTGCCTACTGTAGTAACGTTTTCCTTCCTGTACCTATGGTACTGCCTATTGTAGTAATGCACACCTTCCTTTACCTATTGTTCTGCCTATTGTAGTAATGCACACCTTCATATACCTATGATACAACCTTTTGTAGAATTGCACACCTTTATATACCTATGGTACTGCCTATTGTAGTAATGCGCACCTTCTTATATTTATGGTACTGCCTACTGTAGTAATGTTTTCCTTCCTGTAACTATGGTGCTGCCTATTGTAGTAATGCACACCTTCCTTTACCTATTATACTGCCTATTGTAGTAATGCACACCTTCATATACCTATGGTACAACCTTTTATAGTAATGCACACCTTCCTCTACCAATGGTACTGACTATTGTAGTAATGCACTCCTTCGTATACATATGGTACTGCCTATTGTAGTAACGCACACCTTCCTATACCTATGGTACTGTCTGTTGTAGTAATATACACCTATCTATACCCAAGTACTGCCTGTTGTAGTAACACACACCTTCCTATAACTATGGTACTGCCTATTGTAGTAATGCACACCATCCTATACATGTGGTACTGCCAGTTGTAGAAATGCACACCTTCCTATACCAATGGTACTGACTATTGTAGTAATGCACTCCTTTGTATACATATGGTACTGCCTATTGTAGTAATGCACACCTTCCTATACCTATGGTACTGTCTGTTGTAGTAATATACACCTATCTATACCCAGGTACTGCCTGTTGTAGTAACACACACCTTCCTATAACTATGGTACTGCCTGTTGTAGTAATGCACACCTTTGTATTCCTATGGTACTGCCTATTGTACTAATGCACACCTTCTTATACCTATGGTACTGCCTAATGTGGTAACGCACAGCTTCCTAAACCTATGGTACTGCCTATTGTAGTAACACACACCTTCTTATACCTATGGTACTCCCTGTTTTGGAAATGTATACCTTCCTTTACCTGTGGTATTGCCTGTTGTAGTAATGCACACCTTCTTATATCCATGGTACTGCCTATTGTAGTAATGTACTCCTTCATATAATTATGGTACTGACTATTGTAGTAATGCACATCTTCCTATACCTTTAGTACTGCCTATTGTAGTAATGCACACCTTCCTATTCCTATGGTACCGCCTATTTTAGTAAAGCACACCTTCCTATGCCTATGATACTGCCTATTGTAGTAATGCACACCTTCGTATATCTATGGTACTGACTATTGCAGTAATGCACACCTTCATATACCTATGTTACTGCCTATTGTAGTAATGCACACCTTCCTATACCTATGGTACTGCCTATTGTAGTAATGCACACTTTCTTATATCTATGTTACTGCCTATTGTAGTAATGCACACCTTCCTATACCTATCGTACTGCCTGTTGTAGTAATGTACACCTTCCTATACCTATGGTACTGCCTATTGTAGTAATGCACATATCTATGGTACTGCCTATTGTAGTAATGTTTACCTTCCTGTACCTATGATATTGCCTATTGTAGTAATGCACACCTTCCTTTACCTATGGTACTGCCTACTGTAATAATGCACACCTTTCTATACCTATGGTACTGCCGATTGCAGTAATGCACACCTTCCTATACCTATGGTACTGCCTATTGTAGTAATGCACACCTTCGTACACTATTGTACTGCCTATTGTAGTAACGCACACTTTCCAATACGTAGTGTACTGCCTATTGCAGTAACACCCACCTTTACATACCTATGATACTGTCTATTGCAGTAACGCACACCTTCCTATACCTATGGTACCGCCTATTGTAGAACTGCCCACCTTCCTTTACGTATATTGTAATATCGCACACCTTACTCTATCTATGGTACTACCTATTGTATAAATGCACAACTTTCCTATACCTATGGTACTGCTTATTGTAGTAATGCACACCTTCCTATACCTATGATACTGCCTGTTGTAGTAATACATGCCTTTGTATTCCTATGGTACTGCCTATTGTACTAATGCACACCTTCCTATACCTATTGTACTGCCTATTGTAGTAATGCACACCTTTCTATACCTATGGTAATGCCTATTGTAATAACACAACCCTTCCTATACCTATGGTACTGCCTGTTATAGAAATGCACACCTTCCTATACCTATGGTACTGCCTATTGTAGTAATGCACACCTTCGTATATCTATGGTACTGCCTATTGTAGTAATGTACACCTTTGTATACTTATGGTACTGCCTATTGTAGTAATGCACACCTTCCTATACCTATAGTACTGCCTATTGTAGTAATGCACACCTTCCAATACCTATGGTACTGCCTGTGTTAGAAATGCACACTTTCCTAGACCTATGGTACTGACCATTGTAGTAATGCACACCTTCCTATACCTATGGTACTGCCTATTGTAGTAATGCACACCTTCCCATACCTATGGTATTGCCTATTGTAGTAATTCACACCGTAGTATACCTATGGTAGTGCCTATTGTAGTAATGCACACCTTCCTATACCTGTGGTAATGCCTACTGTAGTAATGCACACCTTCCTATACCTATCGTACTGCCTATTGTAGTAATACACACTTTCCTATACCTATGGTACTGCCTGTTGTAGAAATGCACACATTCCTATACCTATGGTGCTGCCTATTCTAGTAATGCACACCTTCCTATACTTATGGTACCACCTTTTGTAGAAATGAACACATTCCTATACCTATGGTACTGCCTATTGTAGTAACCACACCTTCCTATACCTATGGTACTGCCTGTTGTAGAAATGCACGCCTTCCTATACCTGTGATACTGCCTGTTGTAGTAATGCATACCTTCGTATTCCTATGGTATTGCCTATTGTAGTAATGCACACCTTCCTATACCTATGGTACTGCCTATTGTAGTAACGCACACCTTCCTATATCTATGGTACTGCCTACTGTAGTAATGCACACCTTCCTATACCTATGGTACTGCATATGTTAGTAATGCACACCTTCCTATACCTATGGTACTGCCTGTTGTAGAAATGCTCACCCTCCTATACCTATGGTATTGCCTGTTGTAGTAATGCAAACCTTCCTATACCTATATTACTGCCTATTGTAGTAATGCACAATTTCTTATATCTATGGTACTGCCTATTGTAGTAATACTCACCTTGTTATATATATGGTACTGCCTGTGGCAGTAATGCATATCTACCTATACATGTGGTGCTGCCTACTGTAGAAATGCACACTTATTTATACTTTTGACACTGCTGGTAGAAATCTATACCAGAGGTTCTGCCTATTGTGGAAATACACACCTACCCATATGAAAGGTACTGCCTGTTGTAGAACTACACACCTACCCTTACTGTGGTACTGCCTATTGTAGAAATGCATATTTACATCTACCAGATGTACTGCCTATTGTAGAAATACACACCTACCTGTACCAAGGGTACTGTCTATTGTAGAAATGCACACCTTCCTATACCAGAGGTACTGCTGTTGAAGAAACACACACCTTCATATAACTGTGACATAGTCTGTTGTAGAAATGCACACCTACCTATTCTTATGACACTGCATATTGTAGAAGTTCACACTCACCCAAACCAGAGGTATTGCCTGTTGTATAATGCACACTTACCTGTACCTATGCCACTGCCTATCACAGAAGTGCACGCCTACTTATATCAGAGGTACTGCCTGTTGTAGAAATGTACACCTCCCTATTCCTTTGATACTGCTTGTTGTAGAAATGCACACTTATCTATACCTGTAGTACTGATTATTGTAGAATTGCACACTTATCTATACCTATGAGACTACCTACTCTTGAAGTCCACACCTACCTATACCAGAAGTAGTGCCTGTTATAGAAATGTCTACTTACCTACACCAGAGGTACTACCTATTATAGAAATGCATACCTTCCTGTTCCTATGACACTGTATGTTGTAGAAATGCACAGTCAGACATAAATGGATATGGCCTTATGTACTGTGGCTACAGATTATACGATAGGAAATAATATTGTAGGAAGTCATGCAACTGTTCAGTTTTCTCTGGTGACACAACATACCCCCGGACGGATTCTTAAAAGCTTGCACGGAGTGCAAGATGAGTGCAAGAGCTCACACAGACAATATGTCTGCCGTGCAGTCCAGAAACAGCCGGCAGGGGTGTGCACAAGAGCTCCAGCACTAATCCTGCACGGACTAAGCCCTGGTATGCAAATCAGCTCATTTGCAGGAGAAATCCATGCAATTGAGGTGATTTTGCAATCCAGGAAGCTTGCAATAGTCCGTGCAAGACCATTGCAATCTGCAGAAATGTACTCGGTTAGTAACCGAGTGCATTTCTGCAAATTCCAAAACGGAGCTATGACAGCTCCAAATAAAGGCTGCATATCATTGAGGAAGCATGCCATTGGCCATGTATAAGGCCATTGGCATTGCAAACTGTTAAAAAACAGAAAAATCAACTTTTAATTTTTTTTTTGCCGATCTCGGCTGTTTAGGTATAGGGCAGCTGTGCGCAAACAGGACCGGGGGGGGGGGGATAAGAAAATAAACTGAAAATGTGCATTCTAACTAAAATAAGTATTCTGCCATGCAAGTCAATGGCAGGCAAAAGACAACCTGGCCAATAAGTAGTGGTTGCTAAGAGGGGAGGCTCAGTGTGGGACATGTAACTATGCATTAGCAGGCAATCCTATGCAAATGAGGGAAAGGTTAGTGAATCCCAGATTTTCTCAGGGTGTGAGGAAGGTCCCAAGAGTGTAAGAGTATAAATAGCTGGGTGCAAGATTAGGATATAGGTGGCATTATGGGTGTGTGTGTCAGGTTTACTGTAAGCGGACTGGAGACCTGTGGCTCGGGATTGCGCCTAGCTTAGCACAGCTAAGCTAGAGGTGTGTCTAAACCTGCCTAGCACTCTTTACAAAGTGTAGACGGGTGTGCGTGCCTCGCACTCAGTTTTACAAGAAGAAAAAGGAAGTTAAACCAGGAAAAAGCAGCTCTGTGCACATTTGAGCACTCCGTTTGTGCAGCGTGCACACGGGCTTAAACAGGGAGGCAATGGGAAGGGAAAACAGCAGTAGGAAGGTAATCAAGGAGAACTAGCTTAGCTGACAGGTGAAATGTATCAGAATCAGCCAATTACATAGGCAGCAGACCAGCCCAGCCCAGCACACCACTATAAACTATGCAAACACCTTTCCCCCTTGGTCTTCCCAAAAACTCTGCACCACCGGTGTATACAGGGGGGGAAATTTTACCAAACAAAAGCAAGAGAAAAAATGTTAGGGGCTGCTTTTGGTATCATAAATCATCATGTGCAAGAGGCTGAGGGTATTGAGGATGTGAATGCTGCTGAGCAACCCACAGCAAGGAGACAGAGAAGAGTTTACAGACCCAGGGTAACCTGCCAAGGGTTACATGAGCAGGAGATAGTGGAGCGCTATAGGGTGGACAGGAACCTCTACAGCAAATTGTTGAGCTGTGCATGCCATGCCTGACACACAGAACTAACAGAGGGGAACCCATCCCAGTGGATACCAAGGTATATGTAGGCCTAAGAATACTAGCTACAGGTATCTTCCAAAGGCCAACTGGGGATATGATGGGGATTTCACAGGCATCAGCATCCAGGGTACTCCACCAGTTCCTGGATACCATGTCAGCACATGTCAGTGAGCACGTATATTTCCCCATCACCCGTAAGGCGTTGGCCAGCAATATGCGTCTCTTCCACCAAATAGCAGATTACCCTGAGGTAGTGGGTACAATAGACTGCACGCACATATGCATTAAAGCACCACCAAGTGAGCGGGGTAGGGTCTACATCAACCGCAAGGGCTTCCCCTCCATCAACTGCCAGGTTATGTGCGATGCCCAGGGCATAATAATGTATGTGTGTGCTGACTGCTCTGGAAGCTACCATGATTCCCACATCTGGCATCTGACACAGCTGTACCAGACATTTGCCAATGGGGACATCCCACACAGTCACCTAGTGGGGGATGCTGGATACACACTGGAGCCATGGCTGATGACACCCATCAGAAATGCACACACACCTGACCAAGAACTCCATAATGACGCACATGCACAAACACAAATCATAATAGAGCATGTGTTTGGGATGCTCAAGTCATGGTTCTGGTGCCGGACACATCCGGTGGAGCCTTGCAGTACTCACCAACTACATGTACCCAAATTGTCCTTGTATGTGCCATGCTACACAATATGATCCTGCGGAAACAGCTGCAGCAGGAACTGCATGGGGCAGGGCCACACAGCCCCCCCACCAGTGCCAAGGCCTGCACAGGTTCAGAGTGACTCAAAGGAGGAACAACCTGAGCCTGCCCCAGTAGGCAGAAGCAGGCGTGCCCAGTATGCCCTGGCCTTGGCAAAGAGGCAATGTATAGCACATGCTCTGACACAGTAAGGACCCAGGGAATGACACCTCTCTCTGACTCACACATACAGTAAAAGGGATGCCAAACATGACACTACCTGTGCTCAACCATGTATAGGGAGTGTACTATGTGCATCTGACATAGGCAGCCCTGCAGCACCACCCTCAATACTGGGACACCCACAAGATAAGTAACTCACACACATGCCAGTCGGGGGGGCACATACCCAACAACAGTCACAGCCAGCAGGATAGGTGTAGACAAACACAAACAAATGCTGTACTATGGCCTCTGAATGAGCCCATGGGTAACACCTACCCCAGCCCTACACAGACAGACTACAGCAGGCCAGCCAGTTGGATGTAAGTTGTGATGGCTAGGAAGTCAGGAACTAATATGTAGGTAGTGAAAGCTATGATCTGTAGTGCACTGGTATGCCTCTAGCCAGCACGATAGGTAAAACTACAGACTGAAATGGTGTACCTGTCATACCAGTACAGTCCTAGCAACTGTGTAAAAATGTAAGGTGTGCCTCACCATCATTTGTACACTTATAGTAAAAGTCAGGTGTGTGTCCCCCCCACCCCTGTGTAGAAATGTAAAAACAGTCAGGTGTCCCCCCCGCTATGCAGAAATGTAGCAACAGTCAATGCCAAATGACAGATGTGTATCCTGCAGACACAGCATGCTACCTGTCGGTGTACAACACAAAGGTCAGCACTGCAGTACAAACCAGCTGGACTTGATCCACACATGCAATATAGATGGCCATATTGGGCATGCTCATACACTTAGAGGAATGAAGGCAATGTTACGCAACAACATACTAAAAGCCCATACTGGGCATGCTCACACACAAACACAAGAAGGCGATGTCAGCAAACAACAGTGGACCAGACATATCTGGCAGTTGCAGTTCTCAGTGCAGACACATGTAAGTATGCACCACTCCTGCCTTGCACACACAGTGGATAAGAATATAGACATATATGTAAGGGCAACACACTATAATAAGCCAAAGGTAGAAGGACATAGATGTGTTGAAGAGGGTGACCATGACAAGGAGCCATCTGGGCCTGTCCCACCCAGCACACAGCCAAAGGGCCCCAAACACATGAGGTGCGGGTGTCACTCACTGCAGATACTAGCCACCAGTATCTGTCAGCATGACGGTGTGTTGCACGTGATAGCTGTGCAACATGACTGTACAAGGAAGTTGTCACCTAGTAGCTATATACATGTACCCATGGTATATGACCCTGTGTGTGCCTGCATGTGGCTTGTCAACCCCTACATGAATGGGTTATGGCCCATGCACACACCTCCTTCCCCATAGCAGTATCAGCCTGCTGAGGTTATCCAATGTGAAATACACCTTTGGGGGAGCTGTAGCTCAGTAATCCCCATGGCGCGTCCCATAACTGTGTACTGCTGGACTGATAAACTAGCTAGGTAGTAGTCCTAACCCCAGACTTGGCAACTGTGTGAGTGTGTGTATGTGTGCATGTCTCGGTCACTGCCTGTGTAGAGAGAAATGCTTTCTAGGCTACTCACACTCAACACAGTTCATATACACAACATTGGCAAGGCTGCTGATGTCATGCACCTAGAAATCCACCTCTGGGAAAGTCATAGCTAAGTAATCTTTGTAGCACGTCTTGTAACTGTGTACTGCTGTAGTGTGGTAAAGTAGTTAGGTAGGTATTCTAACCCCAAACCTGGTGAATGTGTGTGTGCGTGTGTGTCTGTCTGACTTTGTAAAGAGCAATGCTTTTTAGGCCACTGACACCCCCTATAATACACATACTCGACTTTGGCAAGGCTGCTGATGTCACTCACCTAGAAATACACCTCTGGGGAACTCATATCCCAGCAATCTCTGTAGCACGTCTGGTAACTGTGTACTGCTGTAGTATGATAAAGTAGTTAGGTAGGTGTTCTAACCCCAGACCTGACAACTGTGTGCTTGTGTGTGTGTCTCACTGTGTAGAGAGCAATGCTTTTTAGGCCACTCACACCCCATACAATACACATACTTGACTTTGGCAAGGCTGCTGATGTCACTCACCTAGAAATACACCTCTGGGAAAGGCATGGCCCAATAATGTCTGTAGCGTGGTATGTAACTGTGTACTGCTGTATTGTGATTTAGAACTTTGGTAGGGTTCCATCACCACCCATGGCAGTTCTGGATGTTTTGCATGTGTTTCAATGTCTGTGTATGGAGCAATGCATCATAGGCTACTCATGTGCAGTACAATTCAAATGCCCTATGTTGCCAATCCTGCTGATGTCACTCATTGTGAAATACTACTTTGGGGAGAAAGCTCCCTGTAATCCCTGTGGTGCGACCTATAACTGCTCCATGCTGTAGTGTAATATAGGCCTTTGCAGGGGTTCTATACCCACACATGATAGTTGTGGATATTTTGTGTGTGTCTCACTGTTTGTGTAAGGAGCAATGCATGTTAGGATAGTCACTTGCAGTACAGGTGAAATGCCTTACTTTGGTAATCCTGCTGATGTCAGTTACTGTGAAATACACATTTGGGGAAGAAGTACTCCAGTAATGTCCATGGTGTATACTATAACTGCATAATGCTATTTAGTAATAAACTAGTTAGGTAGGGGTTCAACTCCCAGATGTGACAGGTGTGTGTGTAATTCATATCTTGTGTAGAGGTGAGTGTGTGGCCAATGTGGAGGGGGTTTTGCCCATTACTTTTATGGTGGCCCTACTATATATCACAATGTCAACGATACAGGGATAACAGATGTAAATTAGCTGGGAGGCTGGGGTGCAAAGCCATACCCATACATGTGACATCAAGGCCAGCCGATCCAAATTAGCAACCCCACTATTACCCAAAGCACACACTCAACCCATGTGCCATACGTACACATATGCCGAGACAGCAGCCAATATGTGGTTAGTATACTGCATATTGGCCACTGATAGTAACTATGCAGTGATAGCAGTGGGCTACAGAGGGCATGTAACCCTGGCTATCTGTCCAATATGCACGTACATGCAGACAGTGCATCTCCACCATGTTCCCCAATGGACACCTGCACCAGCTGTGGTGCCATCACACATGACTCATAACGGACATAACATGCCTGACAACATGCCCTGTATGGACAGATGACACTGACATCAGGGAATGCTGTTGGCATGCTATCAATGTAGGTGAAGGGTAAATCTGCTGCCCATTACCAGTTCCTGCCACAGGTGGGCAAGATTGGCACATCTGATGATAATCTGTGTTCACAACATGGGCGAGACACCCTAGGTACATTTCCACATGTCACTGTACATGCATGTGGGAGGTGTGCACATCCCAGACACCATCCATGTCATGGACTAAGGAACACATACATGGCATGTGGTGCACAGCATTGGCCACACACAATAGTCACCCAGCTGACTGGATGGGGGATGCAATACCCACCTGTGTGGGCAAATGCAGTAACTACAAGCCTGAGCCACAATGCATACCATTGTCATGTGGCCTGATGCCATGGTATACACATTGCCTACCCTTGTACAGCCTGCTGGCACAGTTGACCACCACACACCCATGTAGACATGCACCCATGCATGTCAGAACTGGCACCTTGTGTGTACGTGTGTTTTGCATGGTGCGTATGCCCACATCCACACTCACTACAACCCCCCCAGGGCATATTGAAGCATGCTGTCTGATGTCTGACATCTCGTCATACTCTTTTCCCATATGGCCTCCATATGACCCATGTGGTGCACGTGATACCTGCACATTGATGTGTTGTGGCAATCCCACTACTGATGAGTTGCACTCCTGGCCCTGCCAAGTGTGTCAATGTGTGTGCATCCCTGTATGAGTGTGCCTGTGTTGATGCTGGCACATATTCATCAGACAGGCATGTTTACAACACCTACTGTATATCTACCGTATCCCTGTTGCAGATGTCACTCCCCCTGACATATATGTTCTGAGTGCTCCACATCAGGTAACCCATGTGGTGCATCCAATAACTGCATCGACTTGTGATAAAACTACATAGTTGTCGGGGGGTTGATACCCTATGCTTGTAGGTGTGTTACACAAACATGCTTCAGTTTTAACCTCCCACACCTCCCTGACATGTATCAGCATCTGTCTGCCTCCCCCACTCCCTCTCTGGTGGATATGGAGACCCACATCTGCCTTGCTTAGCCAGCAGCATGTGTATGTTACGTGATGCTCATGATCAGCTGATGGCCTCTACATGAATTGCAGCCCTCCCCAGCTGATTGCATGTGGAACAGCTGTGATAACAATCCCATAGCCAATTGCATGGAAACACACTCCAATACCTAGGAACATCATGGTGGTGTTGGGCCTTTGCAGTCACTGTGAGCAGGAACTAGATTTGAAGTTTGGCAAACAGCATCCCAGATGGATTGGAGATTTACCTCTAACAACATATACTGTGAAAGGAGGGCAACCAACAGGAGGGGGATGTGCCTGACCTGACTACAGACTGTAAGTGCTGCTATACTGCATTTGTAGTAATGTTGGTTTAACAGTGTTTGTCTGGATATGCCTATCGTACATATCGCAATATCTCCCATGTCAGTTCCATGTATATGAGGAATCCCCATCTGCAGGGTCATCTGCAGACTGAGCAGTGTTGTGCCTATGGTGTCATGTGTTAGCCACAGTGCATCAATCTGTGGAATGCAGAAGGTAGTGTGAGGATTGCAGTCTGTAGATGGTGAAGGCCATGACAGTTACTGACTTCATATCCTTCATAGGACATATGTTGCAACAAACTCTGTTACAATGGAAATTATATGGGGTTATCACAGTAACATGTATACTGGCCCTGTGTTTGTGCTGTCAGCCACACCTCTGTCAACATTTGTACATATGGCGTGCATGAAGTAGTGCATATGTGCTGTACACCATAAATACTGTCATTATATCTGAAAACATGCCAGTGATATATCATATTGCTACACATGTCATGTATAGTAGTGGTTATATTTTATGACATAAGCTGGACATTCTGTGGATGATTGTACAGTACTGAGGTCTGGGTAGTGATGGTGAATGTTGGCCGTGTGTGTATTGTTAATATGTACCACAGCCTATGTACAGACTGTGGTAGATGTCATTGTTCTAGTTACATGCTGCCCCACTGTACGGTACCATTTTGCCGTACATGTTTGTAGGGCCATACACACATGTCCCATATCACAAATAGCCATCATGACAAACTGTGTAGCAGCCCAGTATATGTAGGGTCATTCTGTGAGTGGCACATATGAGGATGGTGTAGAACAGATAGCCCATATACTGTAATATTATGCTAGCTTACCATATGTGGCTGTGGCTGTGTTCACATTGGTTGTGGTTATGTTCTGTGACATAGGTGTATCTTACCCTGTGCTATGACATGGCTGTCAAGTCTGCTATATATGCAGGTACATGTGCATTACCCCATATTAGATGTAGGCCAGTGTTGAGCCAGTCTGCCTCTAGCCTGCACAGTGCATTGTTACATGCCTAGCAGCTTAGTGTACTTAACCGGTGGGATGTTCTGTGCAGTACTCACCAGATGTATTGCTGCTGGGCCTCCCTTAAACATTATGTATGTCAGACAGAGAAGTGGGATGCTGTTCAAATGTATGTCAATATCTAGTGGGTGGTAAGTGTCCATGGCATCCCTGTACCAGTGGTCATTATGTATCAGGCAAGACAGGAGTGTGCGAATCCAACACCTATGGTGCCAAATGTAAACCAGTAGTTATGTATTATACCCATCTACGTGGCTGTCTACATCCATATTGTCAGGCCTGGTACACATGTGGTGCACTAAGGGATCATGTGTATACCTCTGGACTGTACAGGTTGTGTCCAAAGTTCCACATATAGTGGCCAATATCTCTGCTGCACTCCACAGGGGCATTACATGCTAGCAGCGATACCTTACAATTATTTCCTTAGGATGTCTGTCAGTAGCCAATGGCACACATGTTATAAGCAGATGTCAGCATCCACACACGCCATGTCTGTGAAGACAATCACAATGACAGTAGCAACAGTCTAGTAATATACCTGCTATACTACATTGAATTACCACTGTCATGGCAACCACCTATTTTAATTCCCTACAGCATGTGGCCGTGGTCCCTTTACATTTCCTGTGTGATGAACATTGGTCCTGTGTGCGGGCATCTGTGATACAGACAGCAGGTAGCAATACCTCTTACAGGAGAACCTGCACACTCAGAGTGGACACATATTTGTAGGAGGTTCAGGAGCTAAAGACAGACTGTGGGTAGAGTTATGTAATGCTTTGCATAGTACTAGTGTTACAGGGTGTGTGTGTGTACATGCTAGTGTACCTTGGAATGCAGTCTGTCTGCATAGCTCACTACTGTGGGCCTAACCTCTTGCTGGGCAGAGGTATGCCTATCATGTGTTGTCCATCCACCACACAGGTCCTGTGTCAGATATTACACTGGCAGTGTGTATGTGTTGCATGCTATCAGTACATGGCTATATCCATGTCTATTTCTAACCTCAGTTCCCTGACTAAGGGTATGTTGCAGACTATCCTGTAACACCAGCACCTTGCTTAGTGTATGGCAACAGTGTTCCGCATATGTGCCCGTGTTCGAGCCTCTGTCCTCCATCTACATACCAAGCTTTGCACATATGTCATGCTGTTGGGGGTTGTTCTGTAGTGGGCTGTGAGTATATCACACTGCCATTGCTGCCATTATTACACTGCTGTTGTATCCCCCACACATACACTGGGGCTGGGGCCATAAATGTGTGGGCATCACCTACACAACACATGTGCGCCCTTATGCACTGCAGTGGCCAGTGCATGTAACAGTGGTGTATGGTCTTGTATTATTAAAGCCAGGTGGGGAGCACCATAAATGACCTAGGCTGTTACAAATGTGGGGGTATCAGGGGTGAGCTGCCATAATGTATGTGGAAGTACAGTATCGTATACTCCACCTATATTGACATTGCTTACATGACTTGGAGTACTGCAAGCCTACTGCCTCCTGCAATACAGACTATTCTGTGAGTTATGCCTTGTTATGTTCCGGGTACAACCCATTTGATCACAAAATGTCTTTACCTCCTATGGAGTTTGTACAGAGTGCAGATAGAGGCTGCTGAACTATACACCTGCAGTACACACTGTTGATTGTGTGGTACCCTGTGGCCTAGTCTGTCGGCACTATTGCACATTCTGAAGGGCTTGGCTTGGACTGCAACAGTTGTGGACCTTTCCAGACTACTGTACAAGTGTAACTGTTTCACAGTTGCAGTACTCCATTTATATGGTTGTCAGTATTTGAACAGCTATATGATATGGCATATAGGACCATTATGGTACACAATTAAAGGAGTTCTATTTCTGCAAACCTGTATGTGGTGTCTTTCCTATGATCTTTCTATGGGTATATGTTGCAGGCAATAATTGACATTAGTATGTTTAGCCCATACAGTGTCCAGTTTTTCAGGTGTTAACTGTAGGCATAGTGGCTGTTCCGTATTGTGTGCACCTCCTACATATGTATCTTACTGTACATATATCTGCATGTGTATGTATAGTCACATGTGTGTGTGTGTGTGTGTATATATATATATATATATATATATATATATATATATATATATATATATATATATATATATATATATATATATATATATATATATGTGTGTGTGTGTGTGTGTGTGTATATATATATATATATATATATATATATATATATATATATATATATATATATATATATATATATATATATATATATGTGTGTGTGTATATCTGTATCAGCATATATGTGTATGTGTATCTGTATCCTGGGGACGTTGACAGCTTCCACATATTACATGTCCTGTAGGAGGCAGACTGTATTTGGTAGTGTATTGCAGGGTGCAGGTGTTTGCCTGTGTGGGATGCCTATTCATACAAGATGTATAGTGTGTGGGGCCTCTCAACCCCGTTAATGGTGCATGTGGACATAGGTGTATTTGTTAATCTGCAATTGCTATCTACAGATGTATGGCCATATATACCTATATAGATATATTTATCTGCTAACAGATATATTGTATATGTGCATAGATAGAGATATATCTGTATACAGAGTTAGTAAAACAGCGTATATATTTGAATATATGTGTATCTATACACATATGGGTATGTTGTATTTGTTAAGGTTGCACTATAGTTACTCACATAGACATCTAGATGTTGGTTTACATTCTCTGCACTGCTGCATGATAGGACTGGCTGATATGTTTCTGAAACAGTGAATATCTGTGTACCTGTCATGGCTTAGTGGTAGCTCAGTTTGTCTAGGGTGTGCAAGGTCCTTGGTTTGAGTCTTGCCCAGAGTTGTTTAATTTGTAGTTGGCCAGAACACAGCCCTTTGGATAGAGAGTGGTTAAGGCACCGTAAAGCAGTTGTAAGCAGGTTTGTGTGTTCTGCCCAGCAACAAAATAAACAGGTCCTGCAAGGCTCGTAACCAGGACCCTGCACATCATACACAAAGTGATTTACCACTAAGTCATGGCAGATATGCATAATCATGATGTTGATATACATACATATCATCCAGCCCAGGTATACAACACTACAGGGGATGTATTCCACCATGTAAATGTATTTGTGTGTGTATATATATATATATATATATATATATATATATATATATTCATCATTGAATGGATATAACATATCGATTTATGTAGATATAGGTATATATATATATATATACATATATATATATATATATATATATATATATATATGCCAATAAATACATATATACATAGATATGCATATATATATATATATATATATATATATATATATATATATATATATATATATATATATATATATATATATATATATATATATCCACATGTCCACATATAGACAGCACTAGGAATGCATATATGTCAGCGTATATATGGCTTACCTTTCAAAGGGAGAAATCCATGTGTCTGGAAGCTGGTAGGCCTAAAGTATGTTCTCAGCTTTGCACAATCCTGCAATACATGCATCGAATATGCAATGTGCGAATATCACTATGCATTCGCTCATTGCAGATTAGGCAATTTGGTTGCGGATTCCACTATAGTGGGGATGGGGAATAATTACCTATCCCCACTGTAGTGCACACTAGGAGTTCATACATCACAGTAGGGGGGTTGTGGTGGGCCCAGCCCCCCAGAGGGTGGGTGCAGGGAGTCATCCCCCCCCACCATTACGATATGCATTACAACTTGCAGTTCTAGTGTCAGTGAAGGTGCCTTTAGAACTGCAGTTCTCCTAACTGTGGTGCAGTAAGAAATGACAGGTTAGTCCTTTTTGTTTACATAAAGGGCCGTTCGAAGGAATGATTGTCTCCCTGTCAAAAGTGAACACATATATATCAATATAGGTGTATATGGATATACATATGTAGATGGAACTGGGGAGGTATCCACAACATATATGTCCACATGCACCATTGATGGGTTTGAGAGACCCAAACAACATACATCTGTCATGGATAGGTATCCCCCCAGCCAAATACGTCTGGCCTGCAATACAATACCAACCTTAGCAGATCCGATAAGCAGGACCCTACATGACAAGGGCAGTACATGTTAACAGTACTCCTTACCACCTGTAGGATGTAAGGCTGGCATTACTAACATATCATGCAGTACAGTCAACTGACATGTCATGCTTGGGGGAACCCCCTGTGCAGGTGCAGTAAGTAGCTGGGATCCCTCATACAATCCAATAGCCCTACACCTGACAATGGATTCGCCAGTGTTGGCAGGGACATCCACAAACCCACCATGTCAGCTGGGAACTACCACCCAGTAGCCTGATCACTGTGGTCTGCAGGGACATGGAACATACCAACAATGAACCCATGGCCAATGTCACTGGTTATCTCAACACATGGGACACCACCAATGTTGGACTTGTCAAAGGCAGAGAATACAACATGAACCTGGTATACCTTCTTAACCCAATCATGACAGGTGTAGATGAGGGTTAGGAGGTGCACAATGCCTATGTAGATCATAGCAGGCTTTTGTACACCATCCCGCTTGCAGGAATGTGTGTAGTTATGGGATCTACCTCCGTTCACAGGATATGTTTCCACCAGGACTGCTTGGCATATGCCAACATACCACAGGTGCCATCCTGTGGGCATACAGTCCTTCACAGGTTATAGATATGTCAATGCCCTCCTCCACACTGTTGAGGTGTGCAGCACTACTGGGGTTGCTACAACTCACTGGGTGTGGCTGCTGTGGACACGACTGCCATAATTGCAGTTACTGTTGCGTCTATCCCCAACATAGCTGTCTGTAATACTGTACGGTGTATTTAATCATATTGTTAGTTGTTGTCTACACCATTCACAGTAGTTGAGCACCTCACAACCTCCTAAGGGTAGGGCTATGCCACTGGCATTGGCACAGACATGTTACTTAGGTGAGGATCGCAGTAGAGTGGGGAGAGGGATATACACCCTGCTGTTAGCATGTTCATTGTCATCCACATTGCAGACTGCATATATAGCACTGTGTGGTTGTGACTATCCTGTCTTGATGGGATTACATGTGCAACAGATGTGTTACCTGCACAGGGACATGCCTCCATGTGTACAGTCCTGTACTTGAACTGCATCCTAAACAAAGGCACTGTGTCTTTACCCAGCCATGGCATGTGTACCACCCACTACACTTACTGGTGTCCACTATAGAAGGCCTGCTGACACCACTACACCCATCAGCCATGTGGCACATGGACAAACACAACACAATCAAAGCAGATACTGCTGACAACTATACAATATTGTTAAATAAACCTATGATGCATCATGACTGCACAGCTACGCCTTCAAAGATATTAGCATTTCACTTTACTGCTGGCAACATGCTACACATCATTCCATTGCTACACTGTTGTACAGTCACCCTGTGCATCAGAACCATGTTAGCCTGTCCCTGCATTGATGTTATGGATGTCAGGGAGTGGCACAGGTATCATCATATGCATAGGGTGTGTTGTTGGTTTGCCAGACGCCTAGGCTGATGCATACAATTGACAACATGTGTGTGTGTGTGTGTGTGTGTGTGTGTGTGTGTGTGTGTGTGTGTGTGTGTGTGTGTGTGTGTGTGTGTGTGTGTGTGTGTGTGTGTGTGTGTGTGTGTGTGTGTGTGTGTGTGAGGGGGCTAAGTATTGTTATGGGCCACTGGTGATGTCATGTGTGTAGGTATGCAGTTGCCCTAGGTTCGTTGTTTATGTGTGTGTGTGTCTGCATGCACACAGTTCCTCCATGTGGCTGCCCTATACAAAGAATTGTGGGACAGCTGCAGACTGTACCTGGCAGGGTTTGTAGTTCACCATTTCCAGCCATGGACACAGGACTTGTGCCTGGCAGGGGTGCTACAGGCAGTATCAGGTATAGAGCCAGACCGAGTACTGTCCCCCGAGTTTGACAGATATCTACTGGATCCAGGTCCCTCCTGGGACTGGCCAGAGCCACGTGCACGTGGTCTGCTATGACACATTGTGGACAGCCCCCCCAACAGTGCTGGGTC
Organism: Protopterus annectens; assembly: GCF_019279795.1. Classification (NCBI taxonomy): domain Eukaryota; kingdom Metazoa; phylum Chordata; order Ceratodontiformes; family Protopteridae; genus Protopterus; species Protopterus annectens. The sequence continues at coordinate 284,793,737 of NC_056741.1, read as the reverse complement.
TGGTACTGCCATTACGGGAGCGCTGTGACTGTTTGGACATCCATGGCAACCTCCAGCTGCTGGCGTTGCTGACATACATCCACATGGCTGTCGCAACTGTCCCACCCTGTCATAGACATGACATTGTGAATGAGTCCCAATGTCTCATCCCACCACCTGTCCATGACCTCGGTGTAATTACGGATGGCACCTGCTAAGTCATGTATGCTGTCAGTTACAGAGGTGTGATGAGCCCTCTGCGCCCTTAGACTCTGCCAGTTGTACCATTCCATTCATGCCTGTGTCTCCATGACAGTCTGGAACATGTGTGTGGTTGAAATAGATGTTGCACGTCTGCCAGGGGCATGATGACCAGCAGTGCTCCTACGAGCACCCCTGCACATCTGCCTATGTGATACCCCACCAGACATCTGGCTTTGTATGCTGTGTCCTGACACACGTGCCATAGATATCACACAGTCCTGGCCCATGCCAGCCATATGCTGTCCCTCAGCTAGGGCCAATAATGATGAGGTGTGTAGAGGCAGCGTGACTGTGTGCATGGATGGTGTGGATACATGTGGGTTGTCAATTGGTGGCCCAGCGGCAGCCCCTGATTACCCTTCCTGTGCCTCAACACACCTATCTTTATGGCCATTGTCTGTATCAGTGACATCAGATTCCCTGCAGGGGGGCGTCCAGCCCCACCTCGCCACCTGTGAGGGGAAAACAGGGAACAAACTGTAAGACCTGTACAACACACACACACACACACACACACACACACACACACACACACACACACACACACACGTGTGTACAGACTTGGCCACACACACACAGACATACATACATGCAGTCAACATACATGGCAACCCATACACTCCACCTGACAGCAACTACAGACTGCTCCCACAACCCCATAACACACACAATAGCAGGCGATGGTGCAGTACAGTATCACACACATACCTGTAATTACACACGTCAGCATGCAGGACATGTGGGGCTCAACAGCATGCAGTGCAACTGTAGTCAATCCCAGTTACCAACATTATACATGGCTGTGATGCATGGCTTCTGTTTGTAGGTGATGGTCCTCCCCCTGGAACCCACTGCACCCATGTCCACAGAATTGCTGTGCATCTGTTCAGCACCCTGGCACGTACTGTGCGCCATACCTCACGGGTGTTCACATCATTGCAGGATGTGTCTCTGTGTGTCAGGTGTATTTCCGCTGCTGCTCACAGCCTCTGTGAGTTTCTGGATCACATGTGGACATGTGTTTAGTGACTGCTTGATGTGTATTCACATATGTCATCATCAGTGGTGCATGTATGAGTGGTAGATTACCATTAGACCAACCACAAAGACAATGTACTGTACCTATGGTGAGTGTTGAGACCATTATTGACCATGATTGGGCTCTGGCTGATGTTGCCTGTGGTACACATAGGTTCATAGGTGAGTACTGGTCTATTGGTCCTGGGGCCTACATAAGCCTAGCCACAGGGGTTCCCTGCCATGCACCACCCACTAATGTTATTCCCCTGTGCCCCTGTCAGGCTGTTCGTAGGTTAGTACTAAGCTAACTGTCCTTGCAAGCAATTTTAAGCCTAGCCAATTATCCCTTGTGAGACTCAAACCCTGCACCTTGTGTTTTTAAGGCAAACACCTTAACCATTATGCCACCCTCCCACCAAATTTTGGGCACACACATGCTACCCAGGGTGTATTCCCCATTCCCCATCCAATTGACAAGTATTTCTGTCAAGAGGGCCAATGAGTAGCATTGCCTGACATGTATGGGTAGTCCATTCCAGAGTGTGGGGATTTCCCAGGACAAGGCCCTATCCCTCCAGCATGTTCTGTGTAATGTGTTGATTAGGTTTAGGACCCTGGGGCGTGTGTTGGCAGAGTGAGTGGGATGTCATATGTAGCATTTTCAACTGCTCTGTGTATGACATAGCTGTGTATGTTGGGCAGATGTCAGCTGTGCCTGGGCAATGTGCACTGGAGTGTAGCCACAGCTGTCTGAGACGAACTGTGTATTGCATGTGTTTGAGGCTGGTAATCTCATTAGTGAGGTGTGTGCTGTGTCAGTGCACATGTACAGCATGCATTATGGGTAGGTGTGTTAGATGTGTACATGGCCTACACCTTAGCTATGACATGCACAGTGAATTGTCAAGCATAACCTTAAACCATACTCACCCAGGGGTGGCTCATGCTATAGGACTGCAGGACTGCAGCCCTCCCACCTAGAAAACAAAAAAGAAAAAGTACAGGAAACACAAAAACAAAGTAATGATCACCACAATGCAATTCCCAGAAGTACTCCACACATGCACAGGAACACTCTCAGACTGCTTTCTCAGTAGTCTGAGTAGGGGAAAGGCATCTCTGCCCCACAGATGCCCTGCAATCTGTGCGGTGGTGATGGCACAGGATGAAGGCACTCTGGACTGCAGCAGCAGCAGGCTGGAGCAATCACGTTTAACTAGCGTGGCAGCTAACATCAGCAGCAGGCTGGACCAATCGCATTTAACGTGCGCGGCAGCTAATGTCATTAGTGCAGTTTGTTGTCTACACAGGGCTCAATGGATATCGTACTGGATATGTGTTATGCTCGTTGTCTACAGGGCTCAATGGATGGATATCGTATGGTCAGGCAGGAGAGATATGAAGGTGAGCTTCTAGTGTGTGTGTGTGTGTGTGTGTGTGTGTGTGTGTGTGTGTGTGTGTGTGTGTGTGTGTGGGTGTGTGTGGGTGTGTGTGTAGGTTAACATACACCCTGTCAAATGACTGCACAGGTTGTCAACAGATATTTCTGGTGTCAGAAGTTGTCAAAAGCACTTGCTATTGAGTGCAGGACTAAGTGAAAGGAACAATATTGTTTTTACTAAATATATGTATTCAGCTTTGTTTAGAGGGACTGTATGGAAATGCTACAAATTTAGGATATACGTCTTGGCATCAGAGTGAAAGTGCATGTTCAAGCTTTTGTGGGCTAGAGTTAGATTTAGGCCCAGGGAAGGGAAAAGATCTTGTGCTATGCATATGTTTTTGTATGTGAAAAATGTGTGTACACACTTTATTTAATGGTATTGCTAAAGACAGCTATTGTGTAGAGTTTGGATTGGATTAGTGCACGTCTAGGGTGTGCAGGAGTCAGATAAACATATTCAGGAAGGATTGTGTTGTTTCCCGTCTTATTTCACTTTTTTCTAAAAGTGAATTGCTGTTTTGAAGTCCTAGGTTATAAATCAGAACAATTTAGCTGTAAGTTATTTGATGAAATTATGAATGCTATAAGAAAAAAAAAAGAATGTAAATAAATAGCTTGTAATTTTGCCACTGCATGACATATAGAATGCAATACATATGTTGACTGCTGTAAGTAGCCATTATTTTTTCTGCACTGTCATTCCTTTACTGTCCAGTTTATACTGATGCCTAAACCTCTTTTCAGTTTTATGGACAGTAGCGCATGAAGTATGTCAATTCCCTGAAGTAGCAGGTCTTGCATTTAAATTATACTGCACAGGGCTTTTTATACTGAGAACAATATAATGCATGCATTATGAAGTGCTACAAATGCAACAAATGCAATATGGTGGCAGATATTTTAGTCAGGAATTATGCAGTTTACAGAGTTTTTTTTTTTTTTTAAGAGGCATCCACTGGAATTGCATTTGTTTGTTGTTGTGGTCTATTTCTGAAATCAGGTTGCACCCTATCCATCAGACCTGGAATCATGTGCTTTTTTCTTTTTGATAAGAGTCTGCAGCTTCAACATATTTTTTGTTACTGCTACAGCTATTCCAAATGAACCTTGTTTCAGCATTTCTCTGGGGATATTGTTATTATTGGGTAAGATTTTATATAGAAATAAACTAATCATGCACAGAACTGGAAATAAAGCAAAAGCAGCCTGCTTTTATTCTTGTGTATCCAACAATTCTGCATGAAGAGGCACATCACTGAAAAGGAATTATAATAAATAAAACACTGTATGTCTTTAAAATATAAATAAATGCATACGGGCATTTAAAATGTCCGATAAAAAGCAGGCAAGTTCTCCCTTGCATTTTCATATATGAAAGTCAGTAGCATATCTCCAGGGATTTAATACATTTGGATTTATGTGTTTATTCCTTATTCTTTACCTTATTAGCAAGACAGGCAGATTATACATGAAAGTTATTTTAGATAAAGAATGGGGTTAAGATATGTATTGCATTTTGATATCTATACAAAACAAGTATATTTTCTACTCATTTCTACCCCAACTCATTTCTACCCCAACCCGCTTCCACAAAACCTTAGCCTCCAGCTCCACAATAGACTGGATTCTCACCAACACCCCCCATCACTACCACCAGCCCACGACCTTATGTGACTCCCTTAGTGATCACCTCCCTACCTCCATTCTAAGACCAACACCCCCCCATCAGTACCACCAGCCCACGACCTTATCTGACTCCCTTAGTGATCACCTCCCTACCTCCATTCTAAGACCAACACCCCCCCATCAGTACCACCAGCCCACGACCTTATCTGACTCCCTTAGTGATCACCTCCCTACCTCCATTCTAAGACCAACACCCCCCATCAGTACCACCAGCCCACACCCTTATCTGACTCCCTTAGTGATCACCTCCCTACCTCCATTCTAAGACCAACACCCCCCATCACTACCACCAGCCCACGACCTTATCTGACTCCCTTAGTGATCACCTCCCTACCTCCATTCTAAGATACAACTCTCACACACTTAAACCCCACCTTTTCAAAGACTGCAGAAAACTATCTACATGTAATCCTTCACAGTTTAACTCTATACTACATAACATTGACTGGTCCATCCTTAAACACCTCCCTCTAAATGATTCTGTAAACACTTTTAACAACATTTTCCTAAACACTCTAGACTCCCTAGCTCCCTCTAGGATGATTCGAGTGAAATCCAATCATGCTCCCTGGCTTTCAAAAGAAACTAAGTCCATCATGAAACGAAGGGACAGTGTCTGGAAAGCCTGGAGCAAATGTAAACAAACTCCTCTTCTACTCAAATACAAACAACTACGCAATCTTGTTAAAAAACAGGCAATAATAGACAAGGAGTCATTCTATAACTCAGGCCAGAACAAATGTACCTCAAACCCTCATAAATTCTGTACAACACTCAAGAACATCCTCTACCCTGGTAATCCGTCTAACCCCTCACCCTATCCAAACACAACTCCTGAGGAAACAGCTACCCTACTTAATTCACACTTTATCTCCTCCATCCAAAATCTCCTACCCTTTCAACCTACCTCTTCCTCAGTACCTGTCCCCTCACCCACCCCTAACACTACACCCTTTTACTTCAAGCCTGTGCCCACAGCCTACATCAAATCACTACTGCTCAAACTCAAACCCTGCTCCCCCTCCACTGACAAATTACCTCCTACCTTCCTCAAACTCGCAGCTGACTCTATCGCCTACCCAGTAACAATATTAATAAATAGATCTATGCAAGAATCTACTGTTCCTACCCTTTGGAAATCCTTCTACACTATCCCTCTTCACAAAGGAGGTAACACCACTGACCCTTCAAACTACCGACCCATTTCCATTCTGTCCCCTCTATCTAAGACATTAGAAAAATGCATCCACACTCAACTTATGGATCACCTTCTCAATCAAAAACTACTCACCCCTACCCAACATGGCTTTCGCCCCTCTCACAGTACAACTACTGCTCTACTTTCCTTTACTCACACCATTGCAGAATCTTTGGACAACAATAAACTTACTTTCTGTCTCTTTCTTGACCTCTCTAAAGCTTTTGATACAGTGTCTCATCCACTACTACTATCTAAACTCACTAACTTTCACCTCTCCACCTCCACCCTCAACTGGTTTGCCAGCTATCTGTCAGAATGCAAACAATCAGTTAAATGGCTCTCTTCCCCTTCTCCTTTCTTACCTCTCTCTACTGGTGTTCCACAAGGATCCATCTTGGGTCCCCCCTTATTCAACATCTTCACAAATGACCTTTTCACCTCTTGCCATCTGTCCTCACTCATACAATATGCAGACGACTCCACAATCATTTCTACAGCCAACAACATCTCCGACCTACACTCCCTAACCCAAACAGCTCTACTTTCCACTGAACAGTGGCTTTCACAAAACCTACTGATTCTCAATCCTACCAAAACCAAACTCTTACTCTTCCTGCCCCACTCCCTTAATCATCATGAACCCTCCTTTGTCATTAAGTCTCTCAATAACACAACTATCATACCTGACACCCACACAAAACTCCTTGGAGTCATTATCGACGATGACTTAAAATTCAATCAGCTCATACAGCAATGTATAAAGAAAACACATCAGAAGTTAGGTCTGTTATACCGAAACAAAAAGTATCTCAGTCCCGAAGCTAGACTCACCCTAGGACAAGCACTTCTCCTACCCTCACTCCTCTATGCAGCCCCAGTCCTTACAAATATCCAAAAAACTACCCTGAGTAAACTCCAACAATCCTACCACAAAATAGCCAGATTCATCACCAACTCCCCAAACAACACACACCACTGTATTGCTTTGAAGTCTCTACAATGGCTAGAACTCCCACAACTACTACATCTCTATCAATTTCACGTTGCACTCTATGCTCTTTAAACCATCCAACTGTCCATCCCTATCTCTCCTTGTCTCTGTCTACACCCCATCTCGACCCCTCCGCACCTCTAATCAACAATTTCTTGAAATTTATCACCCAAACAAGTCAGTAGGTAAGCTACTCTACAAACACTCTGTGGCCCAAGCCTGGAACAAACTACCCCTTGACATTCGCTCAATCTCTCACACCCCACTATTTAAAAAGAAACTAAAGACTCATTTACTCAATTACAAAATTTGCCCCTGCTATGACCCAACATAATTTCTCTCCTCCCCCCACTTAGGAATCACTCTGTCTATCCCCACTAGTACAGTTACATAGCGAAAAAAAAAAAAAAAAAGCCTTGTACTGTCATATAACTATTGTTGATGTTGTTTTGTATATTATGTTATTATTGTAAGACTAGTTTGCTGTGCTTGTATACTACTGTTTGCTGTGCTTGTATACTACTGTAATATTTTTATTGTACTATTCTGGAGCTTTTCTCCTCGGGTCTCCACTGAAAATGGGACAAAATCCCAGTTGGACTAACCCGGTCAACAAATGTCAATAAATAATAAATAAATACATTTTCTGTAATTCTTTTTCCAAAGTTGCAGGTAAAAATGTATATACTGTATCTATGCATTACTTTTGATAGCTATATACCCGAGTACAGGGGTACAACAATATTGCCTGTGCCCATTTCTCAAAAACAGTGTACAGTCTATATCAATTGGAATGTTTTTAACTATGTGCACCTATGTCCAATATCCTTATTTATATATGTTTTTATATTATTTATATATGTGCATTCAGTTGTATTTGTCTAAATGTATGTATCTAAATGTGCATGTTTATATGTTTACCTTCATTTATGTTTTTAATGTGCTGTGCCGATTTTGAAGATCTAAGCATCATGCCTATTTTCAATGGAGATCATGGAAGTCATGGGTGACATTTATATAAGTTTGGATAAATTTGCAAAGAACTTAAGGGAAACTCCTCTGCTATTATTCATGCAAATACAAATACAAACAAGTAACCTCTGTATTTCTACCACCGTAATCTTGATGTTTTTACAACTTTATCTATAAATAGATGTAATACATTGAACGTTGCAAAGGCAGCTTGAAACACCCATTGCTAATCCAAGCAATAATGCCTGACAGAGTGGATGTTACAGTCCCCAATGGTGTTGTGAGGCCTGATATTAGAGGCTGAGGGCCTCTCCACTTCTGGAATGTTCATTATTTCTCTCTAAAGTCTACCCTGAAGGACATTATTGAGCTTAGATAATGGTACATCAATTAAATTTTTTTTGTATTTGTTTTATTATTAGTATATACATATTTTTCATATTTTTAATGTAGAATAGTTCCATCACCTAAAGTTTCAAAGTTGATGTAGCACATGTAATTACTGTTGGAGGAAGTATTTTACATAATAATGTCTGCATACAGACACACATGCAAGCATGCAGAGTCACAGATACACAGGTATACACAGAAGGCTGCAAACAAAAGTGTAAACTCAAGTAGGGAGACTCATTCACATATACATACAAACAGGCACATACACACGTGCTAAATTTCTTTTTGCCATCAAATAAAGAAATATAAAAATAACAACACTTGTAGTCTTAACATATCAGTTCATAAATACTAGGCAAACAGTCTGCAGACCATTATAAGTCTAGCCAAAAAAATCCTATTCAAAAGTTATCTCTGGCCTCAAAGAGGGCAAGACAATATAGACCATGGGAGAATTTGAGGGTACCCATCCAATTATTTATGTTTACTTTGAAATTGGCAAGGGTATACTCTGTTTGACGTGTAGTGGAAGTTTATAAAATAATTGAGTAAAATGTTAGGATATGAATCTATCACTCCAATGTGTGTTGTTTATCTGCTGATGAAGGTCCAGTTTTGTTACCTGAGTATTTGATGTTCCATTAGTTCTGTGAAGGAATAGGAGGTCAGTTAGGGTTATAGGTTGATACTAGGCTACCTGCCCTAGGGCATTTATAAGCCTAGCCAGAGTGTGTTTGGCTTTCGCCACCCTTTTAGATTAGTTGACTGTGCCTCTGCATAGTAGGTCACAGAAGATAGCCCTTTTAAGGTTAGTTTACTGTGCCTCTGTCTAGTAGAGACATGGAAGAGATCCCAGGGGTAAACCTATGATCTCCCATCCACTCGTCAAGATTTCTCTTGAAGAGGGTCATTGAGGGGCTCTGCCTAACATGGACTGGGATTTTATTCCAGAGTGAGGGGAGCCTCTGGGATATGAATCTGTCCCTCCAGCATGTCCTATTTATTTCTGTGCTGAGGTTTAAGTCCCTGGAGCATGTAGCTCTAAGGGATTTGGATTTCCTGAGGTGTAGCATGTCCATTAATTCTGGTTTGGACATGGCTTTATACGTCAGGCACAGATCGCCTCTGAGTAGGCGGTAAGCAACTGAGTAGAGCTGGAGTTTCTTTAGCCTAACTGCATAGGACATCTGTTTGAGTCCCTTGATCCTCTTGGTGAGGCACTTTTGGGGTCTTTCCAGTTGTTGCAGGTGTCGGGTAAGGTACATCCCAAATGGGGCATTGTATTCAATTATGGGCCTGAAGAGTGATGAGTAGAGAGGCACAATGACCTCTCTTGATCTAGATGTGAACCCTTTCATGAAAAGGTGGGCTATATAGAAGGTCTTTCTAATCACTTTTACAACGTGATTGTCAAAGGAGAGATTGCTATCTACTTGGGTCCCCAAATCCCTAATTACTTCTTCAGTACTTAATGTATTACCACCTATGTGGTAATTTGTGAGCACTTTGTTTTTCCCAAAGGGGATGACTATGCACTTTTTGGCATTTAGCTTTAGGCCATGACTCTGGCACCAGTTATCCGTCTCTGTGAGACCCTTTTGGAGGATGCTTGTGTTAGTCGGTGAGTCAATTATGGCACCCAGTTTGCAGTCATCTGCGAACTTGGTCAGCCATATTCCTCCCGTGTTAGCCTGTACCTCAGGGAAATATATACCGAACAAGAGAGGTCCCAGGACTGAGCCTTGTGGGATGCCACTTGTAACTGGTTTAGAGTTTGACGTGGCACCTGCAATTCTGACCATGTGGGTTCTATCCCTGAGCCAGTTTGCAACCCATCTTGTGACATAGGGGTTGATATTAAAGCTGGTTAGCCGAAGGCTTTTGCGAGGTCCAGGTAGGCTGTGTGGACTACCTTCCCTTCATCTATGGCCTTGGTGACTGTTTCAAAGAAGTTGACCAGGTTCAAGAGGCAAGATCTGCCCTTAACAAAGCTGAATTGGGTAGGATCCAGTGTTTATGAATTCCATGATGATACGCTCCATAGCTTTGCAAACCAGGCTAGTCAGGCTTATAGGGCAATAGTTTCTGGGATCCGTTGTGCCACCAGCTTTGTGGAGTGGGACCACTGTTGCTGTACGCCATTCCTTGGGTACATATCCTGTAGTAAGGCTGAGATTGAACAGTGACTTTACGTGAGGGTTCAGTTCTTCTTCTTAGAGCTCGTGTAAGACGCAGCCCAGGACATCATCCGGTCCCACTGATGCTGTGTTTTTTGCTTTGGAGAGGGCAGCTCTCACCTGTGCATCTGTGATGTCAGGGAGGCTACACTCTGTTGGGATAGACATTTGCTTTTTTGGGGAGGAAGGGGGGGAGAAGTTTGCACTGAACCTGTCTGCCAGGATGTTGGCAATGTCTGTGGGTTCAGTGTATTTTTTGTCATTTTGCACTAACTCAGAGCATATCTGGTAGTTGCCATCCAGGTTCCTGACATAACTAAAGAAGGCCTTGTGATTATCTTTAGCATCTTGTGCAATTTGTCTTTCGAAGCTGGCCTTAGATAATTTTATGAGGGATCATAGTTTCTTGCTAGTACTGATCAGAGATGCCTTCCCTTTTTGGGATTTTGCTCTATCATGTAGTAGCTTCCTCCTTCTGTTGTATAGCTTATTTATGGCTGGGGTCCACCAGACAGGTCTCCTGCCTTTGGATGGGTGAGTCTTGGTTTTATTTGGGATAGCACGGTCCATGCATTCCTGTAGGTGTCCATAGAATGCGTTTGTAAAGGATTCTGCGATTAGATCTTTCCTGGCTCAAAAGACTAGACATAGATCCCTGCAGATCAGTCTGTAATAGAATGACTTCAGAGAAAGTGCTGAGAGTCTCTCCTGATAACTGAGATTTTTGAGGCCACCAATCTTTTTTAGTCATCTGTTCTGTGAAATATTTACATAAATACAAGCCAAATGGCGTGCTATATTCAATAGTGCTTCTATTAAGATACAAGTAAAGGGGAATTGAGACTTTCTCGGTCTAGTAGAGATGCCCTTAAAAATTAGATGAGCTAGATAAAAGGTTTTCTGAACTACTGGGGAGGCATCATGACTATGATAAGAAATTATCCAGAAGAGTGCCTAAATCCCTTAGAACAGGCTCTAATCTGAGGGGTGCATCACCTATATGGTAAGTGAAACTGTTTTGTTTACCAAAATGAACTATGCTACACTTTTTTATATTTAATTTGAGAGCATTATCTTTGCACCAGTTAACATGGTCTAACCCATGCTAGAACAATTATGATTCAGTTGTAGATTGAATAGCAACACTGAACTTACAGTTATTTACAAACTTAGTTAAGTATAGGTCAGGAGTGCTGGCCTGAAGGTCTGAGAAATACATGCCAAAGAGGAGACAGCCCAAAATTGAGCCCTGTGGTAAGCCACTGGTATTTTTTTTTTGTTTGTTTGTTTGTTTTCAGTAGTGGCACCTGCAACTCTAACTACATGGGTTCTGTCAGAAAACCAGTTAGCTATCTACTGCATAATATAAGGCTATTTTCATTTTTACATGTCTATCAATAATGCCTGCATGGCAAACAGTGTCAAAGGCCTTGGATAGGTCTAGATATGTTTTATGGCTACTTAACCACAATCCACTGTTTTGGTTACCTCTTCAAAGACATTAATGAGGTTAAAGAGGCAGAACTTGTGTTTGACAACCCCAAATTGATGAGAGCCCAAGGTTAAGTGATTTTCAATGTCCAGGTTAATGAAGTCTGAAATAATGAGTTCCATAGCTTTTTATATGAGGCTGGTGAGACTAAAGGGTCTGTAGTTTCCATGGTTTGAGGTTGGGCTACCATTGTGTAATGGCATTACATTGTCTGTTTTCCAGGCTTCAGGATTCTAAATAGTGGAGAGGCTTATATTAAACAGGTTATCAGTGGTTCAGAAGGACCATATTTGGCACTGATAATCATGATATCAGGTACATTACCAGGGTCCATGGATGAAGTATTCTTAGTTTTTGAGAGAGCTGCGAGAACTTGTTCTATAGCAATTAAAAGGGGTGGCTAGGATTGTAGAACCTGTGGAATAACAATTACTGTTGGTGGAGTAAAACCGGCACTAATTTTGTTAGCTAGGCTATTAGTTAAAGAAAGATTTGTAGATATTTTTGGTTTCAGTGGCTATTTTAAGTTCATTCTCATCTCTGAGATTCCTAATGGTAGCCTGAAGCTCTCTGTTAATTTGCTTAAGTGTACTCTTAAGATAGGTAGAATGTGAACTAAGCACTTCCTTTCTGTTGTCATATAATTTATTTATATGTCACCCCAGGATTTTTTTTTCAAAGTTCTTATTATACTTGATGCAGATAGGGACTACCTTATCAATACAACTATTTATGTGGGAGTGGAAGTCAAAGGCAGATGTAACAGCCTAAGCAATGGGATCCTTAGGAGGAGGATTACAAAAGAATGTATTTAAGTCATTAAGTAATTGAAGAAGGTTTGGTCTTGAGAAGTCCCTAAATACAGAACCATTTACAGGGGAAATATCATCAGTTTTAAAGAAAAGGTCACCAAATTATTATCTAATTTAAAAAGACATGATAATACATACAGAGGTTTGCAACTAATGGCCATATCTGTGAGGACTATATCAAGGATATTGGGGTTCCTACTAGGATAGCCATCTATCTGTGAAAGACATTTAGCATTTGTAATGCCAAGGAACTACTGGACATGCCAAACATTTGCAGTGTAGTTCAGCCAGTTTATTAATAGATAGTTGAAGTCCACAAGTAGAAAAGTCTTGGCTTTAATGAGAATTTCAACCAATGTGCTAACGTAATTATCATGCTCAGAAGGAGACATAGAGGGTGTTCTTTAGCTAGCTATAAAGTGGTAATTAGTCTTGTTTGTGACTTGGACTTCTAGATGTTAAATGTTGTGTCCCAAAGAATCTCTCGTGATGATGATATTCTTGACAAAAATTGATACTCCCCTATGAATGTCAGTAGGTCTGAAGATAAATTTAGATATTATACCAAGAAGATAAGGACTGATTTCATTGCTCTGAAGCCATGCTTCTGTCACCACACATATATGAATATGTGGTACATGATGCATAGCAATCTTTGGGGTACTTTAAGAAGGATACAATTATTGTTGGCTCCTTACTACTATAGTTTTCCTATCCCTTGGTCTATCTTTGTTTGTATCACAAAAAACGTTATTTCATTCTTCCCCTACACATACATTTTGTTTATAATTTAATGCTTATTTCAATACCTACTTTAAGGATGCAGTTTCTGTTGATCAGCAAGCTGGTGGTATATCCTCTGACCTTTTCTAATACTTATTTCTGAGTGTTTTTCTTCTAGTTGGCACACAGACGTCATCATTTCAAGCAAAATATTTAGAACAACCTTTCACTTTTCATCTGTTCATGCTTGAAAAACTTGTTCTCCTGGCCAAAGCTTGATTTTGTGTGTATGCTTTCTAATACTATTTCTATCAAAAATCCGAGTTTCCGTTCATTAATCTTGTTGAAGTTTGTAAAGCTCCTTATAGTTTTTGCAGGAATAGCTGAGTATAAATTATAATTAGAACTGCAGTGCAATGAGAAGTGGTTTGAGTTGACTGCTGCTTGTTCTTTTATACTTGATTTTGACTGGCATTCCAGTAAAGTATTTAAAAAATAATTCATTTTTTCATGCCTCATGACCTTTTTGTTTCCATCTAGATATTAAGTAAGCTGTCATGTAGCCAATGCATTGAAATATATTTTTTCTTCTCCACTTCATTTGTGTCTTGATTGGACTCTCATAATGATGGTTTGGCACCCAGAGCAGAGTATTTAATTAAAGTCACAGTTTTTGTGGTTTTGAGCATAGCTTTGCTCCTTTCTAGTTGGCCCCACCCATTCAGCTGTCTCTTGCAGCCCCCCTTTGATTTGAAGTCACCAGCCGCCACTGTACTCACCAGCATCTGGCTGCTGCCTTGCTGGTATCCCAGAAGTATCTACATTGACATAGGATACAGCTGATGTCAGTGGCCACAGCTGTGGAATTGCTACAGGGTGGCTGCAATATTACAGTACAACAACAGCTGATGTCCACAGTACTACAGTTTATGCATTACTGCTTATCAGTACTACATAGCAACATACCCCACATCTCACGGGTCTATAATACCAAAGCGAAAAACCCTATTCCCAAATACCTAAACATCAACACCTATACCGCGAACTCTGAAAATCCCGAATGCACTAAATCACAAAAAAAAAATATCGAACTGTCATAGTTGGCCAACCCCACCACCAGCTACATACTACCTACCCAAAGAAAGTAAATAAACCACACACATACACTAACCAAACCCTACTTCTAACCTAAGGTAAAGCACCAAAACCCTACCTCTAACCCTACACTAAACCCCACATACACGACTAACGATGCACTATCCTTAACCCCTCCCTAACCCTAAGGTCCATAACTACCGCACATGTCCCCCACACACAAAATAAATAATCCACATGCATACATTTAGCAAAACCCTACCTCCAACACTACATTAAACCCCACATACACAACTATCTATGTACTATCCTTAACCCCTCCCTAACCCTAAGGTCCATAACTACTGCACACTTCCCCTACAGACATACACCCAAACCAAATAAACAATACACATACATACACTTAAAATAACCCTACTTCTAACACTACACTAAACCTTACATACATTACCTATCTATACACTTACCTTAACCCAAATCCTAACACAAAAGTCCTATCTATCGCACACTTATCTTATGGAGCTATAGCGCAGACGGGCCAACCAAAACAATTCGACATTTCGGAATTCACTGTTTTGTATGTTCGGGATTTCCATACTTCGCGCAATACGTGTTGACATCTTCGTATTCGCTCATATGGTTTTTCGCATTTGTAATATAGACCCACAACTTACATATTCATGGTCTACCTGTACAGATGCATACACTACAGTAGTCTAATGATATGCCCTGGAACCTTACCTGCATGCTCAATGTGTGGTGTGTGAGTAGCACCCACCTCCATGACTGTATAAGTCTGGAGCTCTTGCGGGTGGGCAGGTGCTACCAGGCTGATGAGCAGCTCTTCCACTCTGCTGAGAGGGGAATGGATGTTATGCCCCCCCTGTTGCAAGGTGGTCACCCCGCATGGCAGAGGCACGATGACGTACTTGCCGGAGCAGGTCACTACAATGGTGGCAGACCTGCTCATAAGTACGGCTGTGCATCCCCACCTCATTCACCCTGCAGACCACATCAGTCCACATGGCTGTTCTCTCCTGCTGGTCCATGTTTGTCCATGAGAACAGTAGCTGATAGTTGTGGATGATGCTGGTGATGATGATCTCCTCCTCAGTGGCACTGTAGGTGGGGTTCCTCATGTGTGCCATACTCCCTGAAAGACATAATGATGGAAATATGTCTGAGCAACTCATATATCAAGTTTACCATAATACAATACACATATCAGTCTCCCACCACCATATCAGCTCCAACATAATGTTCACACTACGCTAGTGGTATGTGTCCGGTATATGTACCATTGGGCCATATATTGTATTGTACAACACTTTCTGCTATGTGATTATAGACATGCTCCCTGTGGGGACATTAGAGTTGCAGGGCTGTTACAGGGTATTTCACCTGCATGCCATTGTCACTGCCATTATGTTTCCACATATGCATGTGGTAGGCCTGCTCTGTGATTGCTACACATCTGCCATTCTGTAGTATTGGGGATATCTATGCATGCTGTTGGACATGTTCTGGGATTGTGTGGACTATTACAGCCCATATATGTTCCATGACAGTTACACACCAGTATGTGTAGGGGTTATTTGCCAGCAGGAACACCACTCCAACCTAATGTGCACATGTTACCAGTCCACATCACATCCGTGGCCCACCATGGAACCTCATTATCTACTGTTCCATCACTACCTTCATGTGGAACCACCTCAGGGAATGGTGTCCTCCCCCATGGAGCACACACAGACATATGTCTGTCACCCAGGTAGGTTGCGGGTATTGGGCATAGGGAGCTCCACAGTGATGTGGGGTATGTGCTACATAACCTGGAGGCATGCAGTACACATACACAAGGTCCGACATGCATGTCCCTCCTGCCCAGCCACAGCCCAGGCACCTTTATGTCCATGTAGATGCTGTCGTGACTGTCCCACCATCTCATACAATTGCAATGTGTTCCCAACATGGGTTACACACCTAACTCCACACTCCATCTTGCAGCCATGTACTGGTGTGTAGGTATGTTGTTTATTGATGTGTGATGTTCTCTCACACATATCATGGCAGGGGAAATGTATTGACATGTATATATATATATATATATATATATATATGTATATATATATATATATATATATATATATATATATATATTTATATCTATACACACACACACACACACACACACACACACACATATATATATATATATATATATATATATATATATATATATATATATATCTGTCTGTACATATATATATATATATATATATATATATATATATATATATACGTATATATATATATATATATATATATATATATGTATGTATGTATATATAAATATGGGCATATATGTGTAGATATCATTTTGTGTTGTTTATATACCTATATAAATGTATAACTGTCTGAGGTTCTGTACATATCACACATATATGTATCTGTATGTGGGGTGCATACAAACATCTGGACCACACTCAGGTATCATCTTTACTTCACTGCTGAACTGTTCTGCCTTGCTGCAATACAGACAGGTGTCACATGTGAACACAGACTAACATTAGGGGGGTATATATGGTGACAAACTTTAGAAAAGCATATTATACTGCTATGGCAGTTGGGCATGCTATGCTACACTTTAACATGACTGTCCTGCAGGTGGTGTGGTCTCTCACCCATGTGTCAATCATGGCAGTATTAATACCCCCACCAGCTGATGGCCACAATCATTTACAGAACACAGATATCATGGGTCACATATTTGCCATTCAGTGCTGGTCTGCACATTTGACAGGTATGTCCCACTGCCCACAGGGACTGATACTACTGTCCAGTGCAGTTGTTGAGTACAACATCATTACAGGAACAAGTACTAATGGCACATATACATCCTTTCACAGTATACATCCTATTATTCTATGCCATATACTACAAGCCAGTAAATGCATATCTGTTTCACATACCTGTTATGTCTCTCTCTCTCTCTCTCTCTCGCTCTCTCTCTCTCTCTCTCTCTCTCCTCCCTCTCTCTCCCTCTCTCTCTCTCATTTGAATAGATTGCAGCATGCTTTTGTTGGTATTGCACATGATCAGGTGGTGGCCTCTGCACCAGTCAGTGTCCCCCAGTTGCTAATTGCATGCAGCCTGCTGTGTAGTACTTCAGATAACCACTGTCATGGCAACCCTGTACCATAAATTGCTGCCTTCTGTGGGCATTGTCCCTTCACTTTTACAGTATGGATGACATCCTTCCTGTGTGTGGACATCAGTGTTACAGACAGCAGGTAGCAATACCTCTTACAGCAGAACCTGCAGACGCAGGCCAAATCCACATTTGGGTAAGGTTCCAGACCTACAGACAGCATGAGTAGTGTTGTGTGCAATGTATCTTGCTGTTTTTACAAGGTTTCTGTGTACATGGTACCTTTTCATGGCATGTTGTCTGTCTGCATAGCTCTCAACTGCGGGTCTATCCATATGATACCAGGGGGATTGGCTGTTAGGTTTTGTCTGTGCACCACAGAGGTATTGTCCCAAATAATATCTGTGGCATTCTGTCTGTTGACTGCTATCAGTACATGGCTACATCCATTTGTATTTCAATGTCATATCCCTGCATAAGGGTATGGTGCAATGAATCCTGTAACGCTAGCAATTTCCAGGGTGTGTAACAGCAATAATGCAAATATGGCCCTATATTCCTGCCTCTGTCCTCCACATATATGCCAGTCTTTGTCCTGTTGTGATACAGGAAGAGTTGTTAGGTAATGGCCTATCATTATTTAATGCTAGCATTACTGCTATCATCCCAGTCATGTCATGGGCTCCCACACCAACTGTTGGGCCAAGTCCTTATATATGGGGGCAACAGCTGGAGAACACATATGTGTCCTTGTACATTCTAGAGGTAAGTGTGTGGTACACAGTGTTCCTTGCCCTTGTACAGGCTTTTATGGGAGGGGGTTCTATGCCATTACTTAGGCTATGGCACCTTTTCAGTGATATAACTGTTAAGAAGAGGGTCATTCAGTGTTCTCTCCTGTCTATCTGATGAATCTGGGCATCTTGGGGCAACGTAGAAATTGCCTCATGTACACAGACAACCCTTTCCTCCTACCACCCAACACTACAACTTGTGAGAGATGCACTTATCTAGCCAAACTGGAGGTGAAGCTCTCTCCAATCAAGACTGAACTTGACAGTCAAGAGGAGAAGGTAAACACTTGCACCACATCACACTCATCACATAGTCTCACAAAATCTGCACCACCAAAATCCACACATAGAAACACAAAAACATTTGCGAAGGCTGTCAATAATAATCTGCTCAAGCAACAGGGACCTCCAAAGCAGAAATACAAGCAACCTCCACCCCCCAACACAACCCAAATGTCACATAGCCCACAGACTCAGTGTGCCACTCAACCACAGCCAATAATGCAAAACAACGTACCCAACACACTAGTCATAGGTGACTCTATAGTCAGGCACACTATGTCCCACTCACCAGGCTAAACAAGGAGAAGGTTACTGTCAGCTGCCTGTCGGATGCGAAGATCCGCCACATAACCCACGCACTCAGGTCACTCCACAAGTACAAATATCTCTCTGTCATTGTCCATGTTGGTGTGAACAACCTGAGACGTACCTCCCTGGACTACATGAAAAGAGACATGGAAGAGCTCTCCGACCTTGTAGCCCAGGCAGGTATGACCCTAGCCCTGAGTAGCGTTCTGCCATCACCCAGAATGATGCCGCAGTACAAGGACAAAATTATTGACTTCAACAATTGGCTAAGCTTCTGGTGCCATTCTAAAGGGATCCAGTATCTGTCTGCCTGGGATGACATGGTCTACAGACCACGATGCTTTGCCAGAGATGGCCTGCACCTATCACCCCTCGGATTCCGGATACTGGCTAAGGTTCTTGCCGCTCCTATAGTGCCTTTTTTAGCCAAAGTTCAAATGACAAATTCACCACCATAACAGGAACAGGCAAGCAAAAACTGAGGGTGATGCTACTCA
Source organism: Protopterus annectens (assembly GCF_019279795.1). Lineage (NCBI taxonomy): Eukaryota > Metazoa > Chordata > Ceratodontiformes > Protopteridae > Protopterus > Protopterus annectens. Next base: position 284,774,455 of record NC_056741.1, on the reverse strand, counting down.
ATGCTAGAAGTCTAAATCTCAAAATGCACTCACTCGAGGCACTCCTTAAAATGGAGAACATCAATATCTGTGCAGTGACTGAGACCTGGTTCAAGGCTACAGAGAGCACCCCTGCACTACCAGGCTATAACTCATACCACACTTTTTGGCCATGTAACCTGAACCGGAACACCTGAGGCGGTGGTGTGTCCATATTCATTAAGGATATCCACACCTACAGGCTAGTTGCTCAGCATAATGCAGCTGAGGTTATCCAAGTGCAACTAACTGGGCAAAGCTGCAATCCAATTTGTAGCTTGCTACAGATCACCCACCATGCCCCTGGATTCCCACTCCTCTTTTCTTGATGTACTGGAAAATATTAGGCTTCAACCAAACCCCCTAATAATGGGCGATTTCAACTACCCCACCATTAAATGGGAAAACTACTCATGTACCAACTCCTTCGCTCAACCCTTTCTGGAATTCATAAACTCCAATGCCCTGGATCAACTTATCCACATCCCCACCAGGGGCAACAATATCCTAGATCTAGTCATTACCAATATGAGTGACCGGTGTTCCACACCTGAAGTCAATGCTTCATTGGTCCGATCCGACCATAAGCTAATTACCCTAGATATCCACATCCTGCCTCCACCCCCCATGAGTGCATGGATCGTGCTATCCCAAACAGAACCAAGACGCTATCCTCCAAAAAAAGGAAGCCAATCTGGTGGTCCCCTGCCATAAACAATCTGTACAACAGAAGGAAGAAACTCTTGCAAAAGAGAGTAAAATCCCATGAGTGGAGGGGCTCCCTGGTCAGCCTCAATAAGAAGCTGTGATCCCTGATAAAATCCTCCAAAGCTAGTTATGAAAACAAAATCACCACTGATTCTAAAGACAACCACAAATCATTCTATAGCTATGTCAAGAATCTCAATGGCAACACTCAGATCTGCTATGAGTTACAGCACAATGGCACTAAATATACAGACCCAACTGATATTGCCAACATCCTGGCAGATAGGTTCAGTGCTAACTTTAACCCCCTCTCACCCCCTAAAGAGCCCATCTCTATACCAGAAGAATGCAACGTTCCTGTAATCATGGCTGCACAGGTAAAAAACACACTCTCCAAAGCCAAGAACACAGCATCCATGGGACCAGACAACATCCCAGGCTGCATTCTACATGAACTACAGAACGAACTGGCACCCCACCTAAGTACCATGCTCAGTCATAGCCTCACCTCAGGCTTTGTGCCTGCTGAATGGTACACAGCAACGTTATCCCACTCCACAAGGGGGAGTCACTACGGACCCTGGGAACTACCACCCCATTAGCCTGATGAGCCTGGTCTGCAAGGCCATGGAACGTATCATCATGGAACTTATAAACAAAGACATTGGTAATCTCCAAACTCTGGATCCCACCCAGTTTGGGTTTGTAAAAGGCAGATCATGTCTCCTAAACCTGATAGACTTCTTTGAAGCAGTCACCAAAGCCGTAGACAAGGGTAAGGTGGTTCACAAAGCCTATCTAGATCTTGCCAAGGCTTTCGACACCATCTCCCACTCTGGAATTATAGATAAACTCACTAAACTAAGTATAAATCCCTATGTCACAAGATGGTTTGCCAACTGGCTCACTGACAGAACCCACACTGTGAAAGTAGCAGACTCCAAATCTGACTTCAGACCGGTGACAAGTGGAGTACCACAGGGTTCAGTCCTGGGTCCTCTCCTGTTTGGTATCTACTTCTCTGAAGTACAAGCTAACACAGAAGGCCTTTGGCTAATGAAGTTCACAGATGACTGCAAACTAGGAGCCATAATTGAAACTCCTAACAATGTGGACATCCTACAAAAGGGCCTCACTGAGACAGATGCCTGGTGTCAAAGCCATGGCCTCAAGCTCAATGCTAAAAAGTGCATTGTCATCCCCTTTGATAAAAACTCTGTACCCATAAACTACAACATAGGTGGTAGTATACTTAACACTGAAAGTGTGATAAGAGACCTTGGGACACAGGTGGACAGTAGTCTCTCCTTTGATAATCACATCACCGCAGTAGTCAGGAAATCCTTCTACATGGCACACCTCATCATAAAAGGTTTCTCATCCAGAAAAAAATAGGTCATTGTTCCCCTATACTCATCACTCATTAGACCCATTATAGAGTACAATGCCCCTTTTGGTATGTACCTCACAAGACATTTACAACAACTGGAAAGGCTGCAGAAATACCTCACAAAGAGGATTACCGGCCTCAAACAGATGCCCTACGCAGACCGTCTCAAAAAACTCCAGCTTTACTCCGTTGCATATCGCCTACTCAGAGGTGATCTCTGCCTAACATACAAAGCTATGTCAAACCCAGAGCTGTTGGACATGCTCCACTTAAAGAAATCCCAATCCCTCCAAGCTACACGCTCTAGGGACCTAAAACTTGTCACCACAATAAACAGAACATACCAGAGGGATAGATTCCTGTCCCAGAGACTTCCCATACTCTCGAATAAACTACCTATCTATATCAAACAAAGCTCCTCATTAGCACTCTTCAAGAAAAATCTTGATGATTGGATGGGAAATAGGAAATTCACCCCGGGGGTCACCTTTGTGGCTCTGCTCAACAGTGGCACAGGAAAATAATTTTCTTGGGTGGCAAAAGCCAGGGTACCTTTTTGGCTGGGCTTGTATAGGCCCCAGCGCCGATAGCCTAGTACCTACATATGACCCTACCTATGAACCTATGATAGTGAGATGTTAGGTTAAGCAATGTTATGTACAAGATACTGTGACAATAACACAAGTGCTACTTTTCTCCCTAGGGCTTGACTTCAGGGTGTAATTGGAGGTGGCTGAACTACATCTGTACTTGTTGATTGTTACATATCCTGAAGGCAGATCCTGTTTTTACTGTTGTACTAATTGAAGGCCTTGGCCTGGACAGCATAGTATGGTATATATACACATTACTTGCATCTACTGTTTTGTGTGGGCCTTGTATTCTTGACTGATTACATATTTCAAACCTTATGTGGTGTCATTACTGGCATACATTATTGTATAGTACAGGAATAAACATTATCTATGTATGCATACCTGTGTGTCATGTCATGTCCTTTGAATTATGGGTGGGTATATGTTTAATGTCAGCATTCTCATTTGTGGGAATGGTTGCCACACTACACACTTCACAGGTGCCAGTTGAAGGGCTTGTAGCTGAGGGATATACTTTGCACCCAGTACTTCCACACTGCTTCTACATACGTATGGCTACTGATACCTTTTGTGTGTGCATATGTGTATGTACTGATATATATTTCATATGGCTATATCTATTTATATATGTATCTATAGATATATACATATATATATATATATATATATATATATATATATATATATATATATATATATATATATATATATATATATATATATATATGTATATACACACACACATACGTATGAACATATGTATGTATCTATATACAATTGCTGTTATATGATTATTTGTGAGTCATACATTAATATATATATATATAGATATATATATATATATATATATATATATATATATATATATATATATATACATATAGCTGTCTATCTGTCTACACTTACAGATATATATCTGTCCATATGTACATGCATTTTCGGCTCATATTTTGGCTGTTCCTCATTCACTTGGCAATTGTTATGGATGATCACAGCACTGAAGTCAGTAACTAGTGGCAACACTTTTGTGTTTCAGACTTCATTTCCTTCTACATATGCGTTCTAATACATATAACTGTAACTAGCAACATTTTAAGTGTATCAGAGCATTAGTTGACATATATCCCTATTTGTACCCACAGTGTGGCATGCTTTTTCCAGACTTCTTGCATTAACAGGTTACGTGGTGTGATAATAATACATTTCCTCTACTGTTGACTGATTCTGCTGCATGACATGTTTGTGAAAACTTCAGGTTATGTATATCTGCCATGGTTTAGCGGTAAATCACTTTGTGTATGGAGTGCAAGGTCCTTGGAGAGGCAGTTTATTTTGTGCTGAGTAGAACAAGGGACATTGGCTACAGAGTTATTAAGGCACTTTTAAGCAGTTGTAAGCAGGTTTGCATGAGTTTGTGTAATGGTAAGCACTGCCACCCTCCGCTTATGTTTTCTTACAGTCAGCTTCTAATTTCTCAACCTGTGCAGGCATTGCTTACCCCCGGGCACACCAACGCAAACCCGCTTACCGCTGCTTAACAGTGCTTACTGCCGCTTACCCCCTCGCTAATTCCTGTAAAAGAAAAGAAAAAGGGGTTGATAGGACAGTGATGAAAAATGGGGCACAAAGAGGGAAAGACAGTAGGGAAAATAGCTAGGCATGTGCAGGAAGGGTATAGGAAAGGTCCATAGCTGCCCATTTCTTCTACACCAACAGCTGTGCATATACACTATATTTGCAGGTACATTTGGATCCTCAAACCCCTGGTAGAGGGGTGAGGGCAACATATATTCATTGTGTTGCCAATTAGACCAGATTACATGTGTCCAGTGGACACGTGCGAAATGGACAGCTATGTATGGGGCGAGATTTTTTTGTGGGAACAGATTGCCCTTTTTTTTGTCAGGTGAGAGTGGGATGTTGGGGAGGGGTAGTAGGTATATTTGGGGAGGTAGGTTGGTGGGTTAACAGACAAGACACACAAGATGTATACAGGGCCGGTATATGACACATGTCAGGGGGTAAACACCTTGGATGGGAAGGGGTGTTTGGAAGTCGCAAGCCTATGAGCCCCAAACTGGAAACAGTGGGACTGAGGTCCCCACCCATGGACAGTCACCAATGCACCTTCACGGCTCCGAAGGTGGCTGTGCTGGGGGCTGTGCAGGATGGGCAGGCTCACCCTCTAATAGCATCACTCGGCCCTCAAGCTGGAGTAGCCATTCTCAATACTCCAGATCGGACTCCTTACGCACCACGGCCCGGACCTGTTGATGGGTGACAGGTTCCCCTCTGCACCCACTCTGAGGGGGGGTGAGCCCCATCCCCTGCAGCGGTTCCACCCAAAGGTGGTGCATGGCCCATGGAGGAGGAGGTCCCAGGCTGGGCCTCAGATGTGCTGGTGCCCTGTGCCATGGTCAGCTGAGGTGGGACAGGTGGGTCCACTGGGACTGGCCTTCCCATACGAGCTGTGTTGTCACATGTTTATGACAGATATGGGTTGCTAACAGTCAACAACATTCAGGATTACATAAGCATTCCCATTAACCCAACACACCAGATTTAACACAGTTACAGAGCAAGCAGAACACATGCATATATGGACCAACAGTGGCCATTACAGGAGCATGCAGGTTTTATTGATGGCAACAGGCCACCAATATGGGTGTATTTTCACATGGCACATGCATAGAAACTAATGTGAATATTTATAAACCATTAGGACATATGTCCCAAAAAAAGATTGGAGTGTACACATACCAGTTGAGGAGTGTCATTGGGTTATTATGCACATATGGTAGGGGTGAGAGAGAATTCAATTAGCAACTAATATATCCTTGTAGTTTTCACAACATTCTTAGTCACTGCAGTGGTCTTTCCTTTACATGTATTATTACACTACACCATGACCTTATATTGTACACTAGTATGTTCATAAATTATTATATACGTGACCTGTGTCTTACATACAGGCGTGACAGGCTGCAGGTGTTAATGCAACATATGTTGAGAGTTGCTGTCATACACTTTGGTTGAGGTGCTAGAATGACAGGTTTGTTTCCATATACATTATCTGACTATGTACATGTTTGAATATCAGTTATATGTCATTGACAGCTGCCTACAAGTCTTAGAACATCACAATGGATTTTCAGGGGAACAGGGTACCAAGTTGGTGATATGGGCCATTTATCTGGACATGATGGACAGATTAGAACAGTTGTGGGGTATGATTATGCATACAACGTACATTTTGAACATTCTAGCAAATTCTGTACTGATGTTGGGTGTAAGTATGCATACAGCTTTTAATCTGAACATTGCATCAAAATCTGTACAGTTGTGGGATATAATTATGCATACAACTTAGTAGCACTCCCAAGATTCTAACCCCTGCTGTGTGTGACAAAATATAATAGCTAACATCACAGTACACTGTTCTATCAGGGAATTGACATAAAGCTTTCAATTGTTTTCTATCTAAGTCTCCCTAACTTGTACAATAAAACTGACCTCTTGGCACTTCCAAAATTGTTATGCAGGACTTCATGCCCATTTTATCTGCATACCACGGTGTGGGTGACACTGCTTAAGATACAACATTACTATTTATAGTATGGAACAGATCACCAACATATGAGAGAAGAGTAAACAGAAGCACTCCAGGGGTTATACCTTTATTCACAGACTATTACAAATTTATTTCTCCTGGTACAACATTTTCTAAGGCTCTTATATTTATATGTTATTACAGTACATACAGATGGATTACTAACCTGCCTCGCGACGCAGTATTTGTAGCCTAGCATCATGGGCTTGCTGGTTTGCAGCCCGCTCATCTGCAGCTGTCAGAGAAATGCAGTGATATTTAGCCATACCTATCCATAGTATACACAAGCTAGGCAATTATTTACTACTTAGTAGAATGAGTACTTAGTCCTGGGGCATTGGGCATCTGCCGAGACTCCTGGATCTACTGTTCCAGTACATGCCCCCTCTGCTGCTTCAGGTCAGCATGGTGGTGCCTGACCTGCTCTCCAGTCCGAGGGATACCTGTGGCACTGGTGAGGTCATGGGCAAGACTGTCCCAGGCCTCCTTCTTATACTGCGAGCCCTGGTACTGGCCCTGCAGTAGTCTCTGATCATGGTGTTTTACTAGGAGCCATACCATGATTTTTGACTCCTGGATGCCCCAGCGCTGCATTCTAAATTGAGTGCCTTCACCCACACCAGCCATTGTGCCTGCAGTAGGAAGCTGCAACCAGTTATGAGTAGTATTCCCACCTGTGGGGTTTAAATACGGCCATTTTCCCGCACTTCCCTGTGATTGGCCAGTTTTGAATAGGCTAAGTTATGGGCAGATCTGCTTACATGAGGTTGGCACTGCTTAAAGAGGTATACCACTAGGCAGATTGAATTGGCTCACCTACACATTGCTTACACTTACTAACTTGAGCTGTGCTGCAGTTAGCATTGCTTAATAGTTAATTAGCACTATATTTGCCATTTGGCAATGATTTATTCTTCATTACAGGTTATGTATGTGTCTGGTATCCATGAGTTATGTGTACATACACTGTATGGGGACCTGGGGCATTCTACACTTTATTACAATAACATCTCAAATCTATGCTTACTGCAGTACTCCAGTTCACATATTTATGTTCTGTGGTAGGTTATCCAACATCACACTGTAAATAGATTCAGTTCACATGTTTGGTTTGACTTTCCTGTGGCGAGGATTAGTTTGCTGATACCTCATTCACATTGATTGCTATGATGGCCTGGTGGTTAACTACTGTGACTATAGTGTGCAGGATCCTGAGTTTGAGCCTTACAGAGTCAGTTTATTTTTTTTGCTAGGCAGAACAAGGGCCATTGGATACAGTGTGATTAAGGTACTTTTGAGCAGTTGTAAGCGGGTTTGCATGGGGATAAGCACTGCCTACACAGGATAAGCAATTTAGAGGCTTACTGGGTGTAGGACACTGTAACCAGAAATTAGCAGTGCTTACTTTCATGCAAACCCATGCACACGGCCTTATACTCGCTTACAGGTGCTGACATATGCTTACTACTGCTTCTTGCTGCTTAACCTGACTACTGCTTTATGCATAATGTTACTGACACCTCACATGTGCATTTCCTGCAGTACTCTAGGTCATATATGTATATTCTTTCGTGGCAGCTGTACTCCAGTTTATATATATATATATATATATATATATATATATATATATATATATATATATATTTATATACATGTTATTCCATGAGTTATGCAACATACATATTACTCATACCGTGCTTTGCCATGGGAAATGGTATATCTCAGTTACCTTTCTGTCCCCCCCTCCTTTCTCGCTTACATCCATGGGGCAGTCCCATTTGAACTGGTCCGTCCAACCCCGGCACGCCTTGGCCCATAATGTCTTACCCGTCATTCTCTCCACCCCCTCCCTCCTCCACATCAATCATCCTTCCTACAGGTTCCATCCGAATCTCACCACACCACTACGCATTGCCCACTTGCCACTTCTCGGGACCCATCATGTACATTGTCTCACCCCATGGATCTTCAGGGTTCCCACACATTCAGTCCGCAAACATACATATCCTTCTTTGCTTACCTGTAAGGCATGGTATGTTACCCTGAGGACTCTTTTTAGCAGAATTTTTGGGTCGTCCTGCTAGGGACGAACATGCGTTTGTTTAAGATTAGACTTTGCAGGTTGACACTGTTTCTCCCACTGGTAGTATCCACAGTAGTCTGGGTAGCAGTGCTGTGCAACGCTTAGCAGTGCTTAATATTGGATTTGTATGATATTTGCCTTTTGGCATTGATGTCTTCTTCATTACATGTTATATATGTGTCTTGTATCCTTGTTTCATGTATTCGTATGCTGTATGCGGTCCTGGGAACTTCAACACTTTATTACAATAACACCTCACATCTGGCCTTACTGCAGTACTCCAGTTCACATATTTATGTTATGTAGCAGGTTATACCACTTCAAACTGTGCATGGATTCAGTTCACATGTTTGGTTTGATTTTCCTGTGGTGAGAATTAGTTTGCTGATACATCATGTACATCTATTGCTATGATGGCTTAGTGATTAACTACTGTGGCTATAGTGTACAGGGTCCTGAGTTTGAGCCTTGCAGTGGCAATTTATTTTGTTGCTGGGCAGAACATGGGCTGTTGGATCCAGAGTGATTAAGGCACTTTAAAGCAGTTGCAAGCGGGTATGCGCAGGTTTGCATGATGGCAAGCACTGCTAAGCTCCGGTTACAGTTTCTTACCCTCACTTAGCTTCTACTTTGCTTAATCTGTGTAGGCAGTGCTTACCCACGTACAAACACACTTAGACATGCTTACTACTTCTTATTTGTGCTTAAACCTGCTTACTAGTGCCTTATTCATTATGACACTGACACTTCACATGTGCATTTCATGCAGTACTCCAGTTCACATTTTAAATGTTATTATGTAGGTTATACAGCAAAAAAGGTGTAAATATATGTTCATATACAGATTTCACATGGAAAATTATACGTGCTGCAGTGGGACTCAAACTGGGAATGACTGTTTGTTAGGTGGATACTCTAACCACTACACTACTGCTGTGCTGCTTCATTTGCATATATATTCCTTGTTATCCTCTTCAGCCTTTTCAGCTGCTTTAACTTTAGCTAAGCGATAGGCAAACCTGCGCACCCATGGTTAGCTGTACTCGGGGTTTTAAAAAAAAATAAATACAAGGGTTTCTTCCTTTTATTTCAGTGTACTTTTGCTGTTGACCAGATGTGGACTATGTGGACATCTATGAGTGGTCTCACTCATTTATGCATTCTTCTGTTCTACTTTGCAGGGACATGTTTATTCTGAGAGCTCTGCTCTCAGACACACCCCTTGCACTCATCCACATTCCATGTAGCATTAGGAGTTCAGGCAGCACGCCTTCATTAATATGCATGGCGTGATGCTGTCCTCTTCTTAAACTGCCACTTCCATGTAGGATAGATTAGTCCTGCATGGAAGATGAATAAATCCAGGGGATAATGTAGATATTTGTTATGCTAAGTTTTTCCTTAAACAAAAATGACACTACCAGTGTAATGCTTCTAAGGCCATCACTAAGTCTGATTAATAGCACTGAGAATCCAGGAAGTTAGCAGTTGTGGCATTCTCCAAAGAAAACACCTGGATGGATTTGGGTAAAACCATGGAGAATGACTTTAGGTTCTAGTGAACTATTTAGTCTCTCAGGAAGGGAAGGAAGTATATTGCTCAGCCTCTTCTAAGCAAAGGTGGAGAAAAGATGAGCTTAAATGGTGACATTATTAAGAGATGGAAAGAGCAGTTGAGGAACTCATGATTCCAGTGGACATGTTCTCCTCTCAGGACGTAGTGCCAGAGGTAATTGATGCAACTGGGTCCATTTCAGTAGATGAGGTCTCTGTGGTGATTAAATGGTTCTGTTGTGGCAGGTCTTTGGGAGTGGGTGTGATCTGTATGGAAACACTGATTGTGATAGAAATTGCCACAGTGGCATGGCTAACACTGTTCTTCAAGATTGCACAGAAGGTTGGAAAAGTATATCTGGATTGGCAAATTGAGACAGTGGTCCACATTATTCAAAAAGAGGTCAGGAAGGTGTTATCCAGTTATATATGTTTTACATTCCTTAGCCCACAGGGAAGACATATGTTGGGATGCCAGAAAGTGACTTCATCCAACAGTAAAGCCTTTGATTCAAGAGGAACCCTAAGGATTCTGTCCTACCTGGCAGAGGATCATGGATCATCTTTTTGCCCTGAACACAGATGGTGGCTAGATCAAGGGAATTTACCAGTACCATCTGTTATGTGTTTTGTATACTTGGTGAGACAATATGATTGGTGCCACAACATGCCTTGTGGGAAGGGTAGGCCAACCAGGACTGCTGCTGTATGACATTTGACCTTTGTATTTGAGGAATGATAGCTTTGACCACATTCTCAGCATTGAGATAAAAATGTTAATGGTGAGCATAAATCACCACCAAGGGTGTGTCATGTCTCCCTTTCTGTTTGTGATTTTTATGGATATAACCAGAAGGGAGGACAAACAGCCAAGTTCACTCACAAATGCTGAATTTATTAAGACTCGAATACAGTAAACTTCAAATTAACCACAACTGAACACTTTCTTCCCTTCTCATGGACTTCTTCAGAACCTGGTTAACCTGGTTGTGGTTAATTTGAAGTTTACTGCATTCAAGTCTTAAATTCAACATTTGTGAGTAAACTTGGCTGTTCATTCTCCCTTCTGGTTATTTGGTTTGTGGACATTTTTATGGATATGATATCAAGGCAAAACCATGGTCTGAAGAGTTCTCATTTTGAGGAGGTGAGGATTGTAACTTTGGTGTTTGTGGATGGTGTTGCCCTCTTAGTCAAAAGTGATCACGATCCACAGCATGCCTAGAAGTTACTTATTACAGAATATGAAGTTGTGGGATGAAAGTAACCACTTAAAAATCAGCTGTTGTGGTTGTTTCTTGAAAAAGAGTGAGCTGCTGTCTTCAGCTGAGGATAAACCACCTATCTTGATAGAGAAGTTTAAGTATCTCTGGAACCTCTTCCTAAGTAAGGGTAGAAGGGACTGGAAAGCTAACTGTAACACTGATGCAACAACAATACTACTGCAGGTGTTATAGTGGATAATGAAGCTCTAAATGTAGTGGTCAATCTATGTCTCCATCCTCATCTGCGATCGCCACTTTTGGGTACTGACTGAAGTGAAGAAATTGTGGATACATGTGACAAAGAGGAGTAGATGGATTCACTCTACATGACACAGCAAGGACTCCAGCATGGCAGGAGGACCTTAAGAAGTTGAGAAGAGTCAAGGTGGTTTGGGCATCTTGTGAGGACGTTCTTTGAGAGTCCTTGTTTAATCAAGTACCGATGCGATTAGTGTTCCCTACTAGGTTCCTCACTTTTTAAATATTTTAGTCTCAAACTGTAACACATACATTGTTTCAGATCACCTAGGTGTTATAATCAAGTAATTAATAATTATAAACATTTCTTACACTATAGCAAACTAGAAATCACAAACCTAGCAAGCAATGCATAGAGCGGGTGCCTCTTTTTATCTCATCATTCATCTCTTCTCTTTTTTCCTCTTTCAACTATCTTATCACCCTACTCAATGTATGTTGTTATGTATATTTGTGTAAACAGTGTGTGGATTTTAACATTTTTTGTATTTTTTTCCAAACAAATGGCTTCTTAATCAATGTCTGTATGACTTCATATTACATTAGGGCTGAGCTTGTAAGTTGTCCATGTGGATCAGTGTTCTAACCTTCTTAACAAAACTAAATAAATACATAGCAAGATAGATATTTAAACCTTACAGAAGGACAGCAGAGATTATATATTACTGTACAAGAAGTAGGTAACTAGCAGATAGTATATCTGTCTGTTTGACATCCGTCAACATAAGCAAGCTCACTCACAGATGCGCTTCCCTACTCATGCATATTGAATGCATATATTTTGTATAAATGCACATAAATATATATTGTGTGTATATCTATTTATCTAGTGTGTGTGTGTGTGTGTGTGTGTGTGTGTGTGTGTGTGTGTGTGTGTGTGTGTGTGTGTGTGTGTGTGTGTGTGCATCTATATGTGTATGTAGTATGGAGCATGGAAAGCAACTGAAACCACTGCACTTAAAAAAATGGAGAAGTTTGTTAAACACAACATAAAGATGTAGATGCTTCCCAAAACAAAAGTCTTGTGGCTTAACAAAAGTTCATTGCAAATACCTTCAGTACAGTCCATATGGCTGAGATACAGTATTTACATTCATATTTGCACTTAGTAAGAACTACCATGCTATGGTATAGTTGACCCCCCCCAGCTTGAAGTCACTGATTGTATGTCCATCAAATGGCCTTGTGATGATATGAAGTAGTGCCATCTGTGCTAGGGAGAGTAGGGCAGTGCATGTGCAACATATGCTAGCATAGCTAGCTGGAGTTTTGTAAAGAATTTTATGTCATTTGACTATCACACTGATTTGTACAGATGTTTGTGTTAAAAATGTATTTGTAAAGTTGCTTGTGTTAAAAATGCATCAACAGTGGGAGCTGCCAGACAGAAAAGAGATATGCATGTATGTCAGACTATTACTATACTTGATTAAATGTATATGTTTTAAAAAGACAAATCTCAAAGGAAAGTAGTTAATCGCAGTCCAGCAAATTTTGAAAAATAGGTTGAAAATTAAATGGGTTGGTTTAGGCCATAAAGATTTTATCTTACAAGTCTGAGTACAGCCAGAGACAAAAATGTCTGGGAAAACCAGGACTAGGAATCTTACTGTATTGTCCTTAGGGGTGAATTAATTGCTACTCTGGAAAGGTGGAGGGTTTTGAAACTGGTTTATAGCTTTTAGATGCTGCAACAGATTTTAGCAAAGCTCTGGGTCTGTATTGTGCCAGAGTCAGGTGACCAGATGTGATGTCATTCTGTAACCAGCACTGAAAGGATTCTTTAGATATTAATGAGAGATATGATGTTACTGTCATAGTAACACTTTGTTTTTCAGAACCTTACAGGTAAGGTTACCACCTGTCCCTCTTTGCGAGGGACAGTCCCTCTTTGGCCAGTTTTTTCCTGCATAAAATCCTTAAAAGTTACAAATGTCCTGAGATTTTAGGACAAACAATTTTTCCTAAGTTTTCTTTATTAATTGCATAAAAGAGTAATTTTGTATCTGAAACACCTAAATATCAAGTGAAACAGCATAAACAACTCAAATGCTACATGAATGAGGTTTTATTTGGCAAAAAAGTGAAGTTCTGTACTTTGCACTGGCAGTACGTATGTTTTGTCCTGCAAAATCTCATGTTTCTACAAAAAATGTCCCACTTTGGACATTTGAACAGGAAAGATCTCTCACACAACCACACACCTCCACCAGGATTCACAAAGCTCCATGTTGGAATAGCATTATTCTGACATGGAGTGGTTTGTCTCAGTGTAGAACAGCAGCGCGCCTTGAATATTAATGAAGGCGCGCTGCTGTAGTCCTACACAGACACGATGTTTGTGTATGAGTGCAGGGGGTGTGTCTGAGAGCAGTGATCTCCCAATACACATGCACCCTACACTCCATAATTGCCATATGGCAATGTAATAGTGGCGAGAGTGTCTGCAAAATACCTCTCAGCATCTTAGAGTGTAAGAAATCTGGAGAAAGAAAATAAAAGTATGGCTCACAGACTTAAGTTGATAGAATAACAGGTTATGCATTAGCATGAATGTGCTGAAGGGTATGAAGTGTAAAATGCAAATGTCTGTCAGTATTTTCTTTTTTTTCAATAATAAATCTTTATTATTTTTAACTTCTTCATACAGATTTAAACAGAAAAGAGAAAAAAACAGTAATAATTCCTACACACTATCTAACAAACATTAAAATACAATATACAATATTTACATAAATGCTTTCACCATTTGAGTAAGATATCCACACAGTTCCCATCTAAATATATTTCCATACAATTTTTAAGGTTGTTCTAAAAGTATTACTTTCTGGTTTAAAGTAAAGTAATAGTGAGATATCCTGATTTCACTAGTTTACACTAATATAATGTTAAAAAATTGTTCCCAGATCTTTAGGTTATTTGGACGTTTATTTTGGGTACTGACAACATGTTTATGAGCTAATATATGTCTTATCGCTAAGATCCTGAAATTCTCCCAAGACGTTTGCGTTGGGTTCAACCAATTTGTAGCTATATAGAGCTTCATCAATAAGAAAATATTAATAAGTACAATCACCTGGGATCTAGGTATATTATTTGGAGGCATGTGTAATATTGTAAATTCCCAAGATAACGTTGAATTCTGATATCCCATCTTCTGCAATTGTAGTCTTAGGGAATTCCAAAGTTTATATATACATTTGCAGTTCCAAAACATATGCAGGAGGTCCGCCACTTCGTCTTTACAATATGGACATTTGGGGGAATTCTTGGAATTGAATTTATACAAGCTAAGGCGTGTATAGTATGCATTATTATATATCATAAGTTGAGTAAAGGTTAACTTCTGAAGGGAAATTGATTTCTTTGTTAATTTAATTGCATTTATGAATTTACTATCTTCAACCAAAGGTAGTTTTTCTTTCCAATATTTCGATATGAGAAGGTCATTATGAAATTTGATATCTTTTATCAATTTATAAGTAGACGTTATATATTTGGTCATTTGTAATAAAGCTTGGCATAGCAAGGAGCATTTCATTAATACCTCTTGATCCACTGATAATTCTTTGAAGTAACCACTAGCTAATTCTTTAATCTGTCTCGGTCTAACTAAATATGTTTTAGGAAGACCCATTTCTTGCCTTAGATCGTGTGCAGAATAATTCAGATATGGGTATATGTCTTGTAAAGTTAAATTTATTATTAGTGGGAAATTTTTTAAGTTTATGAGTTGATTATTAATTCTTAGGTTAGGGTTTTTATGGAAAGGTTGTAGGAGCATCATATATTGAAATAAATTTAATGATCTAAAAAGATTTTGCAATAATAGTATATTAGTTTTCACGTGGTCCATTAAAGCATATGTTTTAATAGTGTCTTTATTTAAGAAAGGTAAAGCTTTAGGGTTAATGTTCAAATGCTCCACATGTTTATACCCCAGTTTTATCCAGTTTGGAGACCAAGTAGTACTTTGTATATCATAGTTAGCAATTCTTAGAAGTCTATTAGCATTTATAATTAAATAGTATATTCCAAAATCAGGTAAATCGAAACCACCTTTATCTTTCGGTGTTACCAATTTGTCATAGGATATCCTAGTTTTCTTGGGGTCCCATATAAATTTAACAAGTTCAATGTGTATTTGTTTGAAACATTTATTAGCAATTAACACTTGTACTGACCTAAAGATATATAACATTCTGGGCAATACATTCATTTTAATAATTGATACCTTTGCTAATGTAGGCAATTTCAGATTATTCCATCTTTTTAGGTCTAATGAAATTTGATCCCATTTCAGTTTAATATTATTAAGATAGAAATCCTTGTTGTCTGTGGAGAAGGTAATACCTAGATATTTAATCTTCTCTTCAGATTTTATTTGCTCAATCAGGGGTAAAAGTGAAAAGGGTTTCAGTGTTTTCAAGGGAAATATATTTGTTTTCTTTAGATTTATTTTATAGTTTGATATTAATTGAAATTCTTCAACTGCAGATAGTATTCTCTTGGTATCAGAAACAGGTGTTGTACAATAAATATTTAGGTCATCAGCAAAAGCTGCCATAGAGATCTTGGTACCATAAATTACTGGGGCATTGTGATATATATTTTGTTTAATATGAAGAAATAGAGGTTCTAAATATAAATTAAATAATATAGGGGATAGAGGACAGCCTTGACGGGTACCATTCTTAATTTGAATTCTATTAGAAAACATTTTGTTTATAAATAAGGTTGTATAAGGGTTCTCATATAGTATTTGTAATATTAGGATAAATTATTGGGGTATTTTAAAATGAGGTAAGATATTAAATAAAAATTGTATATTAACTCTATCAAATGCCTTTTGTGCATCTATAATAAGGGTATACATATTTAAATTCCTTTGATTGGCATAAGAAATTAAAGTGTAAAGTGTTAAGGTATTATCACTAATTTGCCTAGAGGTTAAAAACCCCATTTGTTCATTTGGAAATAATAGAGTTCGTTATTTTCTTCAATCTAGTAGCTAAAATAGAGGTCAAGATTTTTGTATCAACATTTAAAAGTGATATAGGTCTATAATTGTCTGGGTTTTGAAGATATGAATTTTCTTTAGGTATAAAAATTGTTTTGGATGCGTTGAAATGTAAATCATTTATTTTATTATTAATAATATAATTCAAGGTATATGATAAAATTTTAACAAGCGTATTACCTGAAAGTTTTATAAAATTCTGCCGTAAGTCCATCAGGGCCCGGGGCTTTATGTGATTTCAAAATTTTGATTGTTGATGTTATTTCCTCCATAGAAATTGGCTGTATTAAATCTCTCTGTAGCTTTTCATCAATTTTTGGGAAGTTGATCATTTGTAGGAAATCAGTATAATTTTCAGTTGTAGGTAATTCAGTTTGTTCCCCATAGATTTTAGCATATATTGATTCAAAAATGTTAATAATATCCTTAGATTTCGTATACATTTTATTTTCATAATACAATTCCATAATTAGGTAGGGTGATTTAGATTGATTAATAATTCTTGATAACGC
Source organism: Protopterus annectens (assembly GCF_019279795.1). NCBI lineage: Eukaryota > Metazoa > Chordata > Ceratodontiformes > Protopteridae > Protopterus > Protopterus annectens. The sequence continues at coordinate 284,757,441 of NC_056741.1, read as the reverse complement.
CCTTGATGAAGTTTGTATATGATTTGCATATGTTGCCAATATTTTAGTTTCATAAAATGATAATTTATTTTTTTGAATCGAAAATAAATCTTTCTGACATTTTAGGAGTTCTATTTCTGTTTGTGCATTATGATTCTGTATTAGTTCTTGCTCTAATATTTTAATCTTAGATTCCAAGGTTTGTTCTTCCCTAATTTGGATTTTCTTATAATAGGAGGCTTTTTGAAGGAAAATACCTCTTATTTGTGCTTTAGCAGTCGCCCATTCAATATCAGGTGTGTGTTGATGATCACCTATCTTACCTAACACAGACTTGAGAATATCTTGTATTTCCCGAGTAATTTCTTTTTTGTTTAACAGATTTGGATTTAACGACCAATTATAACCCCTCTGTGATAAAATATTTTCAGAATTGTTAGTAAATCTTAATGTAATTTTTGAGTGGTCTGATAAGTACCGAGCATGTGTAAATACTTGTGGGTCAAAATTAATCAGTGTTTCAGATATTTAAAAAAAAAATCAATTCTAGACCACATTTTATGACAACTTGAATAAAATGTAAAATTGTTCGAATTAGGGGTTTTATTAGAATATTTGAAGGGGTCATATATGTTGAAATCATGTTTAAGTTCCTTAACACCACTTGATTATTATATGTTCTATGTTTACTTGATTTATCCAAATCCGGATTTTGATATGCATTCCAACCCCCCCCCCCATAATTATATAATGATTATTATACTGGTTTAATATAGGATAGAGTGTGGCAAAATACAAGTGTTGATTATTGCAGGATGCATATATATTAAGAAGAATAATGGGTTTATCATACAGTGTTGTCGAAAGAATCACATAGCACCATCTTCCTTCTTTATCCATCTTCAATTCTAAGATTTAATCTTGATATTGTTTCGTAATAATTATTGCCACCCCCACACTATTGGTCTTCCCTTCAGAGGCTATAATTTCTCTTATCCATTTTTTCTTTTTAATGTCTATCCATTGATCATTTGACATATGTGTTTCCTGGAGTAATATGAAAGATGCCTTAGCCTGTAGAAATATATGAAGGCATAATTTTCTCTTTTTCAAATTTTGAATTCCCTTAATATTCCATGAATCTATGTCCCACATTCCCAAAGTTTAGTTTTATAAGAAGCTACTGAAAATCTGGGAAGATATTCTCTATTTAGTTGAGTTTTTAGTGAATACAATTTGTGAAAGCATTGTGAAATTCCCATCCCCTCCCAGTGCCTATCAACTAACCCGCTGGACCAGGAACTTAATAGGCCCCTCACACAGTTTAAGCTTAACTTGATTAATAACCTAAGAAAGTAAATACCATCAACGTTAATATATATAACAAGTGTATAAGCTACTGGACCTAAATAAAGTATTATTAAATCTACAAAGCCTAATCTACTCATTCCCTAACAAACACTACTTAACCACTACATCCCTAATATCTGTTACAATGGGTCAGACAGAAAAAACACAATTAAGAGATATCTATAGTTGTCATTTGTCACACATAACATTTCACACTATTTACTAGAGTATTATTTAAGTTATTATTGGATCAAAAGTTAGTTATTACTATAGGAATTTTGCTCTTATAAAATGTGTCTATGCAAGATAGTCTCCTTTGTAATTAAACTACTCATTATATTATCAGCATTGTAAAAGTGGATCCCTTTATAAAAAATTTCAAATCTCGTTTACAGTATGTTATATATTCTGATAGTTAATTATCCAATGACTAATGCAAGATAAAATCTCTATCCGCGTTAGTCATAACTCAACTAAAAAGGTTTTGACCAGCTTCATATAATAGGTATTTGAGTTATTCCAGTTTAACCCAAATATTAAACGAAGATTCCCACATCAGAGCATTAGATCTAAACATATCCATTAGATGTCCTATGTGGTCAAAGGTTAATATCAAAGCTAAAAAAAACCCCTATAGTCATTGCTGCATACATTGATTTGTCATACAACATTTAGCTATGAAATGCAGACATTGAACGGTATAATTTATAAGTTATTCTAAGCTATGGTATATCAGCAGAGTTCCAGTAACGCATCTTTTAAACTTATAATCTAGTCATGCATGTATTCATTCTACTAATGTATTACTAAATGATTTGTCTACAAAAAACCTCTAACTATAATTAGATAGGAATGGATTGTTATGAATACCTGTAAAGAAAGAAAAAAAAAAGAAAAAACACTTTCCTATCAGTTACTATGAAAGTCATTTGTTTTTATATCCAATTCTTTAAATCTAGTTTCTAGCATGACATCACAGCTCAAAGGTTTGGACTTGGTTAGCTAAATCATTTATAGCTTCTTGTATAGGAGATACTGCTGTTTTAATGTCTTCCATGTTTGCCAGTTGATCAGGTCTAGTTTTATTTCCAGTCTTTAAGGGTTCTTGTTGTTTTACAACCCTTTGTCTTTTCGAAGTTAAATCTTTCTCAGGCGATGACAATTCAGAAAGTTTAGTTTTTGTAGTTGTAATATCCATATTTTTGTCTTCTTTCGACATAATGCAGCAGTGTATAATTGTGTTTTTTCAGTATAACTGGACAGGACTTCCTGAGCATACAATTCCTTTGTTTGTGAGTCACTTCAGTTTCGGTTAATCAGTTGTAATCCTGCAAGATTTACTATTTTTCTAGTTTTATTCGCTTATTCTCTGATTCCAAATCAAGGATAGATTTGATATTTATAATAATTGTTAGCAAGCAGGCTATGATATAATCTCTGGGTTAAGTTTTCTTTTGTGATTCTGAAGAGATGTAGTCTAGCAGAGTTCACAGAATGGCAGCCATCTTTGAATTTGTCTGTCAGTATTTTCTAACTGCAGTCTTTAATGATTTGCACTAATCCACCCGAAAGTCATAATTCTATGAAAAATGGACCAAAAATATAAGGCAAATATCTAGGCAGTGTGTGACAATCTGTGCAGTTGAGAGGTATGGTGGACACTGTGAGCATCCATGGAACATACTTCAAATGCAAAGCCTGCCATGTCATTACCATTGTAAAAGTACAGACCCCCCCCCCACCGATAATGTTGCAGAAATTAATGTGCATACCCCTACAGTACAAAAATAAAACACAACAGTATAATTATTTTTTCAGTCCGCAATATTAAGCATAGCTGAGCGGGTGTGCGCATTGCACAGCTCTATTTAGCCTAGCTTACATATCATAAGGAGCTAAATAGGTATATATATTCCAAAATATAGCAAAGTGGAAATAGCAAAGTGGATAAAGCGTTCACCTTGCAAGTAGTCATTCCATATTTGATCCCCAGTAAAGCCAATTAATATTTTACATGCGAAAGCAGTACATAATTTATTTTTTTAATAATTAGGTAGTAAAGAACACATATTTGTTAACCAGAGTAGTGTAGTAGGTCCAGATGTGAGGTGTGAGTGTAATAAATTTGTGAAACTACCATATAAACACAAGTGCACCATACAGTATAGTCACACAAGAATAAATGTAATGAAAGCGCATTGGGGGATATCAGGGAAGGTAAACAAATTTACAGTATGTCAGGAATGATGAATTAATCCCATACAGGTGGTAGTCCAAAAAATAAAACATAAGCAATGCTAAGCATTGCACAGATATGATGAATGGGTGTAAGCATTGTGTAAATATGAATGCTAAGCAATGAGTAGCCCAGCTAAGTGGATTTGCCCATTAATAAGCAGTGCTGAACCTGCCCCTTTAAGCACTGCCAAACTTAGCTAAGCAGGTTTGCCCGTAGCTTAGCTTAGCTCAGCATATTCAAAACCATCCAACTACAGCCAAGGGTGGGAAATCATCTGTATTTAAACCTCACAGGTGGGAATACAGCTCACAACTGGTTGTATCTCTCCACTGTAGGCAGTATGTCAGGTGTTGGAGAGGGCATGTGCTTTGTTGTACAAATGTTGAAATTTATTCCAATTAATGTTCCCTGTTCATGTACTATCATTGGTGGCCTGTTGCTATCACTGTAACCTGCATGCCAGTGTAATGCCCACTGTGGTTCCATATATGCATGTGCTCTGTTTACTATGCAAATGTTCCAAATCTGTTGTTTTGGGTTAATGGGAATACTCATGCATGCTGTTATAACTAATCCTGGAATGTGTTTACCATTACCAACCAACATATGTTCTAAAATTGCAACACCATAGCACGTCAAGGAAGGCCGATCCCAGTGGCTCTGCATCTCCCGTCTCATCTGGCCATGGCAGTGGGCCCCAGCACATCTGGGATCCACCCCAAGACCTCCTTGTCCTGTGGTCCTGCACTAACTTTGAGTGGAACTGCCTCAGGGGATGGGGTTTGTCCCCCCCGGCGCGGTCCCGGACAGGAGCCTGTCACCCAAAGCCAAGTCCGAGGACTGGTGCGTAGTGAGCTCTGCAAGGTATTTGGAGATCTGCTATGCCAGCTTGAGTGACACATAGTGCAATTAGAGGGTCAGCCTGCCCTTCTTGCTCAACTACCAGCACAGCCACCTTCACAGCCGTGAAGGTGCAATGGTGACTACCCATGGGTGGGGACCTCAGCTCCAATGTATCCATTTTGAGGCTTGTGAGCTTCTGATTAACAAACATCCCTCCCCATCCAAAGTGTTTACCACCCACGTGTCATATGCCGCCCCATATGCTGTCTTGTCTGTCTTGTCTGTCTTACTACCCAACCTACCTCCCAAAATATACCTATTATCCTTCCCCAGCATCCCACTCTCACCTTAAAAAAAGGGGCAATCTGTTTAAAAAAAATCTTTCCCCATACATACCTGCCCATTTTGCTAATCTTGTCTAATTGGCTTCACAATACATTATTGTTGTCCTCACCCCTCTCTAGCTGGGATTTGAGTGTCTAAATTTACCTCCAAGTTCAGTATATATGCACAGCTGTTGCTTTAGAAGAAATGTACAGCTATGGACCTTCACTACACCCATCCTGCACATCCCTACCTATATTTCATATTGTTTTTCCCTCATTATGCCCCCTTTATATACATACACACACACACACACACACACACACAAATATATATATATATATATATATATATATATATATATATATATATATATATATATATATATATATATGGGTCTACTTCAGAAGAACAAAACCTCACAACACCGAAGACCAAAACATCGAGACCAAAACAACGAAATCCAACAACACCGAAAACCACGTAAGTATAACACACACAAAAATCATACACGAATACATACAAAACTGGCCCAAACTAGCAACCACACCACCCTACACTACAAATAGTCTCAATTGCAGGGCTTTTTCAAGTGTGTAACAAAAAACACATCAAACACCCTCATTTAAATATCCCCATTTTATAAAAAAGTGCCAAAACCATTTAAAGTAAAATACACAATTAATATCTATCTAGAACCTCTTGGATTCCAGAATGTACACTGTATCTTAAATCAGAGGTGAAATACACAATAAAATGCCTCTGATCTCCATTAAAAATATTTGTTATAACCATATACTAAAAAAGTGTCATAAACTGTGAGCAAAATCATTATATAGAAAGGTGAAAGAACACAGAAAGTACAAACCTACATTATAATGTATTAATAACAATCTCCACAGATCTATATCATGATAACAATAAACATCTACTTAATTACTAAAAGAACTTCTTATAACCTCTCAGCTCTTTGAACTAGGTGGGGCTTAATTGAAATGTGATCATTTAGTCCCGGAGGCTGGGATGCATTAAGTTTTAGTTGCCAGTATGTCTCTCTGCAACATAACCAATTTTCCCAGTTACCCCCCCCCCCCCAGGGTCTACATAAACCTGTTCCAAAATTACAAATACAAAATCTACATGCTTAGGTTCGGTTTGTAGATGCCTATACAGTGCATTATTTAAATTCCCTTTCCTGATACTGTAAATATGCTCATAAATACTTTTATTAAGCGCCTTTTCTGACTTCCTTACATAGAAGCTAGAACAGTCTCTACAAAGGGCCAAGTATACTATGTCTCTAGTGGCACAGTTACCTTTCTTAAAATAAACAGTACTTTTTTCATAGTTGTCTAGGGTAACATATACATTGTCTGTTATATATTTACAGTATCCGCACCTTCCACATTTTCTTGTCCTCTGTTCCTTATGAGTTGTACCCTGGTGGTTGTTCCTTTCAAATACCCTTTTTAAGTTGGTTCCTGTTTTAAAAACAAAACTAGGACTCTCACTGGTGACTTGGAGAACAGGATATATAAGATTAATTGTGTGAATTTGGACATTGCATATTTGGAGGAATGTATAGCCAAAAAAATTGTCCCACAGGGCTTGCGGGTTTGCAAGTACCCTGATGGCTTTACATATGATAATGTTATGCTTAATGAATTTAATAATGTGTTTGACGAATGTGGGTTTAAAATCGTGAAACTGATGTGAAAATATTCTAGGAAAAAGTGGAGTTTTTGTTAAAGGATGCTGAAAGATTAGATCAAGCTATTAGGAGTGATTTATTGTTTGACTTTAACAGAGACATTTATGAACACAGTTTTATTCATGTGGAAAGGAAGTGTGAAGATGTTTATTTAAGGAAACAAAAAAGTTGGCTAGAGATTTAAAGCAATATAGTTGAGAATAGGGCTTATGTATTTAAAGGAAAAATTATTAGGGCTAGGGCTTATAGGTCATCTAATTCTTTGGAAAATGTGGACCTGGTTCAAAACAACAATGGAAATGTGATTGGTAAAGTGGTTGATGGACAGCCATCAGGTAAAGTGCTTGACACCAGTTCAACAACTCCTGTTATAACAACACCTAACCTGTTGGACCCACAAGTAGGTCAGAACCTAACTGGGGCTGGAGAAGCTGGTGGGGAAGAAGGGGTAATCAATGAACAGGAATTTTCTGGGGGGAGGGGGAAAGGAAAGAATCAAATGAAAATCAAAAGGAAGGGGAAGTTATAGTTGTGGATGCAGATAAAGTGACACACTCTTACAATGGTTTCAAAATTTTTAATTTGAGTGGTATTGAAGTCAAAATAGAACATTTTCACCTTTTTGAATAAGGTTTTAAGTTTGTGCCTTCTGTAAGATTCAATGTTTGTGACATCCTTATTGAGTTAAAATTATTCATAAGAAAATTGAACTTTGCTCTTATTTTTGATCAATCTGATGTCAGTAATACGGTGCAATTTAAGAAGGCAAGCACATTTAATCCTCCTCTCCATCTGGCCCTACAAGTATTTGAGGAAGTATGTGCATTGGATATTTATGCTTTGGGTGCCGATAAAAATTTTAGGAGGAGATGTGGTTTTAAAATTAACTTGACCTTGGAAGAAAAACAAACTTTAGATCAACTGGTGTCAGATAGGGAAATCCGTATTATGAAGCCTGATAATCGGGGTGGCATGGTTCTGGTTAACGCTTTAGATTATTCTGGTAAAATCTTGGGAATTCTGAATGATACAAATGTATATCTACCAGTATCAATTAATGAAATTAACATTTCATAGAAGAATTAGTACTTGAAAATAGACTTGATGAAAAACTTGGGGCTACATTGATAATTAGGAAACCAAGGTTAGCTTCCTTTTTTGGTATCCCCAATATACATAAAAGTACTACTGGCCCACCCTACAGGCCTATTGTTTCAGGTAAAGGATCAAAGACCTATTCAATTGCCACATTTTTGGATCGTACACTTAAGCACATCACTTTGGAATATGTGCACCTGTTAAAGGATTCATGGGATTTTTTGCTTGGCTTAACTGTGCAATCATATGAAGAGGATGTGCATTTTTTGACCATTGACGTGGTCAATTTGTTTTCTTGCATCCCCACAGAGGAGGGTTTGGATTTATTCTGGTCACTTTTGAATGAAAAAAGGTCATTATTGGGCTTTGACATAGATGTACTGGTTGAACTTATGAGGATTGTGTTAGAAAATAATTTTGTATATTTTGTATATTTTGAGGGAGAAACTTTTAAACAGGTTAGGGGGTTGCTTTGGGGGCAGCGTGTGCCCCCATATATGCAAACCTGGTGCTCTTGAAATGGGAATTGCAGTATGTATTCACATCTGATTACTGGAAAAATATAAAATTGTATCAATGTTTTTTGGATGATTTATTTATAATTTGAGAATGGTCAGTACGTTCCATTATTGATTTTCTTGAATTTTTAAATTCAACTACTACTCTTTTAAAGTTTACATTTAAATTTAACCAACAAGGAATTGACTTTCTTGATGTAAGGTTGGACAAAATTATTGGGGGTTTAAAATCTAGGATCCATAGAAAGAAAACCTTCAGTAATTCTTATCTCCCTTACAATAGTGATCACCCTTGAAAACAGAAGAGAAGCATTGTGAAAGGCCAGATGGTCAAAGTGGCCAGAATGATCTCAGAAAAGGTTGATTTTCTATCTGAAATTGAATTTATTTCTGACCTATTTCGATTGAGGGGTTATCCACTGCGTTTAATTAAGGAAGTTGTAGACGAAATAACAGATGGTCGGGGTACAAAGTACCTACCCCTTTTGGGTAGCGCCTTAGAGAACATCCCTGTGATGTGATTACAGATAAGCACATTTTTGGTAGGGCTTTGGTGTTACAATGCAGTAGTGCATCCAAGGAAATTAATGACTTAATTGGGAGGAATTGGAAGATGTTGAAATTTAATAAGGATATTGCACCCAAGGTGGGTGAGAGTCCTAGTTTTGTTTTTAAAACAGGAACCAACGTAAAAGGGTATTTTAAAGGAACAACCACCAGGGTACAGCTCATAAGGAACAGGGGACAAGAAAATGTGGAAAGTGTGGCTACTGTACAATGTATGTGTTACCCTAGACAACTATGAAAAAAAGTACTGTTTATTTTAAGAAGGGTAACTGTGCCACTAGAGGCATAGTATACTTGGCCCTTTGTAGAGACTGTTCTAGTTTCTATGTAGGCAAGTCAGAAAGGGTGCTTAACAAACGTATTTATGAGCATATTTACAGTATCAGGAAAGGGAATTTAAATAATGCACTGTATAGGCATCGACAAACCAAACCTAAGCATGTTGGTTTTGTATTTGGAATTTTGGAACAGGTTTATGTAGACCCTAGGGAGGGATGACTGGGAAAATTGGTTATGTTGCAGAGAGACATACTGGAAACTAAAACTTAATGTATCCCAGCCCTGGGACTAAATGATCACATTTCAATTAAGCCCCACCTAGTTAAAAGAGCTGAGAGGTTATAAGAAGTTCTTTTAGTAATTAAGTAGATGTTTATTGTTATTATGATATAGATCTGTGGAGATTGTTAACAATACATTACAAAGTAGGTTTGTACTTTCTGTGTTCTTTCACCTTTCTATATAATGATTTTGCTCACAATTTATGACACTATTTTAGTATATGGTTATAACAAATATTTTTAATGGAGATCAGAGGCATTTTATTGTGTATTTCACCTCTGATTTAATATACAGTATACATTTTGGAATCTAAGTGGTTCTAGATAGATATTAATTGTGTATTTTACTTTAAATGGTTTTGGTGCTTTTTTATGAAATGGGGGTATTTAAATGAGGGTGTTTGATGTGTGTTTTGTTATGCATTTGAAAAAGCCCTGTAATTGAGTCAGGGTAAAAGCGCTTGTGATATTTTATTAAAGTTCTTTTGTACTGCCATCCTTGTTTGTCGCCTGGACCGTTTCTTATATCCATATGTTAATTGTGAGTACTAGTATGATATACATGTCTGTATCAGACATGTGAGGAACCTGTACAGGGTATTTGCATAGTGAAATACTGTTGCAGCTGTGTGTGTGTTGAACTGCATATGATATACTGATCTCATACTATTCAACTGTCCAGTGTTATGCACACTGACTATATGTGTGCCTCAGGTTTGTAGTTAAGTACTAAAACAGTTGTGTTATGTCTGACAAAGAACTGGCAACCTATGACCACTGACATTACAACATCTCCTTACATTTAATTTGGCTGTTCATGTTAGGGGTTGCCACAGCGGATCATCTGACTGCATGTCTTCCAGCCCTCTGCATCTTGCTCTTTTACACCAACCAGCTGTATGTCTGCTATCAATACATACATGCATACACCTTATCTCAGGCCTTCCCCTTTTCTTCTTACCCAGCAGCCTCATACTTTCACAAATATACTCAGCATACCTACTTATCACATGTCCAAATAAGCATGATCCTGCCACTCTCTGCATTTGGCCCCAAGCCATCCAACCCGGGCTGACCACCTAACATACATGTTCCTACTCCTGTACACCTTCATCACACCCAGTGCAAATCTTAATGTCATAAACTCTGCCACATCCACCTCTGACTCATGCCTTATTTTTCAGTGCCACTCTCTGCAACCCATGTAACACAGCTGGGCTCCCCACCCTCTTGTAGACCTTCAGTGTCACTCCTAATGGTACTTGTCTGTCACAAATCACACCTGACACTCCTCTCCACCACCTGCATCCTGCCTGCATTCTCTTCTTTACCTCTCCCACACACTCCCCATTACTCTGAACTGTTGTTCGCATGTATTTAAGTTTATCCACCTTTGCAAACTGTACTTCCTGCATCCTCACCATTCCTCCATCCTCCCTTCCATTCACACATATATATTCTGTCTTAGTCCTGCTGGCCAACATTCCTCCCATTTCTAGACCATATGTGAACCTCTCCAGGGTCTCTTCAACCTGTTCCCTATTCTCACTACAGAACACAATGTAATCTGCAAACAGCCCAGTCAACAGAGACCCCTATCTGATCATGTCTGTCAAGCTGTCCATCACCACTGCACATGAAAAAGGACTCACAGCTGCTCCCTGATGTACTTCCACATACACCTTAAATGAACCTGTCATTCCCAAACCAGAACTCACTGCTGTCACAGTAGCCTTGTACATATCCTGTATCATTCTTACAGATTCCTCTGCCACTCCTGACCTCCTCATATAATATCACAACTCCCCTCTAGGCATCCTGTCATATGCTGTCTAAGTCCACAAAGACACAATGCAGCTACTTCTGACCTCATCTGTACATCTCCATCAACACTTTCATAGTAAACATCACATCTGTACTGATCTTTCCTGGCATGAAACTATACTGCTGATCAGTAATCCTCACCACCCTTATTAATCTAGCTTCCACCACCATTTACCATTATCTCATGCTGTGACTGATCAATGCTATCCCTCTGTAGTTACTACAGCTGTGCAAACCACCATTATTCTCATGATCGGTACACAAACACATTTTCTCCACACCTCATGCATCCTCTCACTTTCCAAGATCCCAGTAAACAATGTGGTTGGCAACGCCACTGCCATTTCTCCTAAACAACTCCAACAGGTATGTCTTGTGGGCCAACAGCCTTACCAATGCTACACCCCTTCGTAGCAATCCTTACTTCCTCCTTGATAATCTGTTGCACTGCCTGATTCACCAAACCCACATCATGCAGCTTCCTCTCTCTTTCTCATTCTCCTCATGCAACAGACCATCAAAGTATTGTTTCCATCTGCTATACACACTCTCCATGCTTGTAAGTAGGTTTCCCACATTATCCTTAATCACCCTTATTTGCTGCACATCCATCCTATCTACGTGCGTCTGTCTAGCCAATTGGTACATGTCCTATTCTCCATCCTTGGTGTCCAACTTTAAATACAACCATTCAAATGCACCATCCCTAGCCTTTGAAACTACTCTCTTTGCCATGCACCACATCCATTTATACTCCTGTAGAGTTGCTTCATCTGTCTGACAATCCCATTTCCCCTTTGCTAACCTCCTTCACTGTATGAATGTGTAAATGTCCCTAACACTCACTGCCACACTCCTAGCCATTCCCCTGCCTGCCTGCCTGCCATAGGAGCATTGCACATCCTCCAGGGTATGACTGTGAATGTAAAAGCTACCCAAATATCAAATGATGTATGTGTGTTACAGCAATGTGAAGACAGTGTCACTAATGTTGGTCCGTAGCCCACCATGTATGTATGGCATCCTCCAAATGTTGCCCTCTACCAGGTTGACAGGTATGACTGAGCAACCAAATTGTTTTGACAGTGTGCCATACTAACATAGAATAGAAATGTATAGTAGTTATTTCCTGTGCAGATGTATGCATGTATGGGTAGGTGTACCTGGCTACCTCATAACACCTGACATGGGATGCAAAACAGCATGTAACTGAGCTGTACATGTTGTACACATGTATAATGTCAATGTGTGTGCATCCAACAGAGTCACACTTTCACAGTTAATGGTTGTTGCATTGCCCTGACACAGACATGGGTACTGTCATAAGCAGGAGTATCATATAGGAAATATAGAGGTGTCCAGCTGTGGGATGACCTTGTTGTCCATGCCTACTACAAACATTGATATGACCACCCACATAGCTGTATGGCCTCAGCAATACCTAACTTGTACAACCTGTCTCAACCAAAGTAGAGTAACCCCTTTGCTGGACAGCAGTAGTACACAAAGCACATAATAGGATGCTATATTGGATGTACAGGGGACAATAGGAGCAGACACCAAATGGCCAGCATGTCATCCTTTGTCTGGATAACCATAGTAGGTTGCTATTACTGTAAGGCTGACTATGAGTATAAATGGGACACATCCACTGAGGGCAACCAGACGGCCATCTTAACATAGATCTGCAGTCTTATAGGCAACAACCCAGACCACCCTGTAATGGAGGTCAATCATAGCACATACACACACACCATCACTACAGCTAACCTGCTGCAGATGCATTTAGGTCAAACATCACCACCCTGGCACAACATCAGTATAGGTGGATATGCACACCACATACACCACTACCCTCATCATCATGGATCAGGTGGAAACAGCCCACTTAAACGTGAAAATAGCAAGTCCCCTTGGGGACTGTTAACATTCCAATCTGTATCCTACATGAACTCAGACATATTCTTCCAGCTCCATTACGTACTATATGCAAGCCAAGCCTGAGCAGCATTGACATCCAATCTGCAAGGAACACGGACACTGACACCACTCTACACAGATGTGAATGGTGGTTAATGAAATGTACTGGCCCTCATAGGGGAGAATATGACCCAACAGGACCAGGAGTACAATGCATGTTCATACAGTGCTGTGTCTCATGGGTTTGTATATAGTGTACACTGTTGATAATTAGTCACGTGCTGTCTCTGTAAAGCAGTCAGTGCAATGTCTGAGGTCCTGTAATGTGTTTCCCTGTTTATGTCTTCCAGGTGCTATGCCAAGGCAGCCAGACTGTAATGAGCAGGAGACGTCAGTCATAACTGAGGCCATCCTGCAGAACTATACCGTCTTTTTTGGTCTGGGTCACCAAAACCAGTGGAAGTGGACTGCACTGTGGAATGAAATTGTCCAAAGTGTCAACAAATTGGGCCACCATGGCCGCACGTATGATCAGGTACATCATAGAGCATCTGACCTGATTCGGCATGCCCGGCAATGGGCTGCTGTTGTAGTGAGGGACCATTCCACTACTGGTGGGGGACAAGCTACACAGCCCCCTCTTATGGCAGTGGAGGAGCCCCTGGCCAACTTTGGGGTAGCCCTCACAAGAAGATCTACACAAGAACTTTCAGTCGTGGACGTGGGTGTCACCCAGGCAACAGGCGAGGAGCTTCCAGGTAAGCCAAAAGTGCACATCAATGTACTCAGATTGCATTACAACTGTGTTCTATAGAGTCTTGAGACACATATGTCAAGGTGAAATACTACCACTATAACCACTATATCACTCCCACTACTAAAATGGTACTGTCTAACACCTTCCTAATTCATTGTCTCCTATATGATGCCCCACTTCTTACCAACCTTCAATCTTCTCTAAAAACAAAGCTAGCCTCCTGTTATGAGAAAATGTCTTAGTTTGCTACCAGCTATAAATCCAAATACCACTACTAAAATGCCCTACACAAACTAAATTTGCTTGTACTTACCAACCATCTTACCTACATTCAACTTACTCATGCCCATAAACTCATCTGTAATCCCTCCATCTACCCCTCCCTTGCATCCCCCTTCAAAATGCAGATACCCAACAGACTTCTAAGATCCAATAACCAGAATTTTCATTAACTGCTTCAATGTATGGCAGACGGAAGGCAGTGGCCACGTGAAGGTATCTCAGAACCAGGATCATCTGGGTGTGTACATGGCCATGCACTATCACACTCCCGTATGGGTGTTAACACCAGCACTAATGAGGGTGGTGTGATGTCCATGCCAAGACATGGCAGGCTATGGACACATGGTCCTGGATGGTCCCAACAGGGTTGCAGATCCAGCAGACATACTTCTCCATCAGGGAGCAGTACTATCTCCGGCCTTTCTGGCCTTGTCAGTGGTGGTGCCCGTGATACCCTTGTCAGATCCAGTTCCAGTGTCCATGGACATAAGTGGTGAACTGTACACTCTGCCATGTATAGGCCACAGCAGTCCAGAAAGCAACACTGTAGGGCAGCCACATGGCGTGTCTGTGCGCACACGCACACACACACACACACACACACACACACACACACACACACACATACACCACAATCACAGTAAACTCACCTCCACACACGGTTCCCTATCAGAAACCTGAAACACTATAAGCCTGAAAATCAAAATCCTGAAAACTATAGACTGAAAGTTCAAAATCCTGAAAGACCAAAATCCTGAAACTCAAAATCCTGAAAACACAAATAATGCTAATATGTCACTATAAAGACACTAATATCTACCAACTGACCCTGACCCTAACCCTAGCCCTAAGGTCCGTCACTATCGCACACTCACCTGACCAGCGCCCTAACCCTAACTCACTTAAACCACCCCTAACCCCAATATTTGTCACTATTGCATACATGCCTAACCTGCGCCCTAACCCTAACTCACTTAAACCGCCCTAACCCTAACATAAAACCAACCGCACACTTACCTGAACCCAACGCATGACCCAACACCACAGGGCTAACAATAGCAAAGCCACAATGATGTCAGTATGTCCATTTTGTGTTTTCAGGATTTTGAGTTTCAGGATTTTGGTCTTTCAGGATTTTGAACTTTCAGTCTATAGTTTTCAGGATTTTGATTTTCAGGCTTATAGTGTTTCAGGCTTCTGATAGGGAACCCCACACACACATGCACCACACCTGCACAGGCCATGCCATTCCCATACCCCAAACATGCACCCATACTTTCAACCAAATGGTGTCGCCTAGGGCTCTGACAAAACCACACAACACCCTGTGCATATGATG
The DNA here is from genome assembly GCF_019279795.1 of Protopterus annectens. Taxonomy (NCBI): domain Eukaryota; kingdom Metazoa; phylum Chordata; order Ceratodontiformes; family Protopteridae; genus Protopterus; species Protopterus annectens. Next base: position 284,742,130 of record NC_056741.1, on the reverse strand, counting down.
AAACTTGTGCCCGATCCTTGACGTCCAAAACAGGGACATGTAAATACAGGTCTGATGCACATGGTGAACTTAATAAATTGTATGTAGGTAATGCTGTGTAGGGTGCTGTCATCTGGCATTTGTAAGAGGTACACATTAGAGTGTGTACACAGTTTAAGCCATGATGCATTATTGCTATTCTTAATGCTGACTGAATGTGTTCTCACATGTTGTATCCTATTTTTGTTCTAGGCCTCTGTGTGTCATCAGGATGTGGTCCTGCAGTAAGACCAAGAGTTATAGCAGTGCAGTAACACATCAACCATATCATAGGCAAGGTATAGCTGTATCTGCATGAATTTCACAGGTCTGTCAAACAGTGACTGCGTATGCCTCGAAGATTACAGGGCTGAAGGTTGTATATAGGTTTATGGTGATTGACAACATCTGTTTCAGAGTGCAGAATGGTAAGTGTGTTTGTTTGGACACACCTCCGTTTGCTAATAACCACACCCCCAGGGGGTATTCATCAAACAAAAACACCCAGATTACTATACACACACACCCACACACACGCACACACACACACACACACACACACACACACACACACACACACACACACACACACACACACACACACACACGCGCACACATTTCACATTACTGAGATCCAGTGGTTCATAGCTTCATAGGTATGTAGCAGGTAAATGGACATGAAGACTCTACAAGGCTAGGCCAAGGAAATACCCTGGCATCAGGCCACATGAAAATAGTCCCCAGTGCGGCTAATGAGTATACTCACTAGAGTGAGCCCCAGGGGTGGGTATTGTATTCCCCATCCACTCATCCAGTGTATTGTGGATGGCCAGTGATGTGCATTACTTCACATGTATGTGATTTGTATTCCATACCATGGACAGTATCTGTGTTGTGAACCTATCCCACAAGCATATCCTTTGGAGTGTGGACATGTGCTTGAGCTATCTGGGGCAATTTCTGTGGACAGATTGTAATCTTCAGATGTAGCATTCCTGACCCATTTTGGTGAGACATGGCTGTGTGACTCAGGCAGTAGCTGCACCTGCATAGACAGTATGATATAGGGATTCATTGGAGTTATAGGAGTCTGTCCATACAGGGCATGTGTGTAAGGCCTGGTATTATCTTTGTGGGGTATAATTGCAGCCTCTACAGTTGTTGGTTTCCAATAGTGTACATTGCAAAAGGGCCACTGTACATATTGATTGGGCTACTGAGGGTACAGTGTGACCATATCCTTTTACTTGCTGGATAACACACACACTTAATCAGGTGATATAACACATCAAAGTACTTTCTGATGTCAGTGGCACTGTTGTGGTCAACAGACAGCTCAATGTCAACCCGTGTTCCCCATTATGTTAGAACAACATTACTGTTCAGTGGACTACCAGCAATGTATTACTTCATGTGAGCCATGGTGTTCACAAAGGTAATAGCGGCACATCTCCTGGCATTGAGGTAATTTCCAAGGTTCTGACAACAGTCATATGTGTCATAGTGGCCTTTGTGCATGATGTAGACATCACACAGGGTCCACAGGGTAAATGATGACGGTCTGCACAGCAGAACTTATGAGCATGTGCAGCATCAGACCACCCCTCTCATCCACCATACCCTTCAATGGGCGGCTACTATAGGAAAGGACTGGCTAGCCACAGGTGGGGGCCCAGCTATATAGCCCCCATTGACACCCACTAAGGATCTCCTCACCAAACTTGTGGCACATGCCCCACAAAAAAAAAAACAGACAGTTCTGGGGAAGCTGTTCCATCCCATTGCTTTGACCCCTGTTTTAACCTGTGAAGTGTGGCAATACAATACACGCACATTCAGTTTAAAAATGGAAAGGAACAGCAAAATAGTTATTCACACATAGAGGTTCAGAATACAGCCAGAAGGGAGTTGATATAGAAAGTGCAAAAGGAGCTGGGATTTTGTTTGGTTAGACAGTAAAGAGGATCTTTTCTGTTATCAGAAGTATACCCCAAGGGGAGAACAACAGAAACACCAAATTGTAAGATGAACTGATGAAAAATCTGAAGTAAAAATCATTACGGGGCAGAAATCAGGAAAGAGAATTACAAAATGTGTTGGCACAGAAACTGAATCATTTATAGAAAAAGAAAGAAAAAAAAAAAAAGAAGCTCAAAGCCTAGAAAGGCCTTCAAAGAGCTGGCCACCCTTAAAGGTTGGATCAAATACTTTATCCCAGAACCAATCCTACATACAAGTCTTAAAATTACCAGCAATTCTGCACTCCTAAATACCATAGGATACAAATTCCATCATAATCCAGCCCTATTATGAAAGCACCTAAAATATTTTATGCTTGTCCATGTATTGTTCTCGACAAACAATCCCAACACAAGCTCCATACGCTTCATCCTGCATACATACTTTCATATATACTAATCAAATCACCTTCCACAAATCTACATGAAACAGAAAACAGAGACAATTTCACCAATTCTTATAATTTTGTGCCCTAAATCCCTTGATTTGTTTAGAATAATATGTTTGAGTTCCACCCAATCTTGCAACTTGTAAGTTATAAAAACAATAAACTGAAGCTCCATATTCCATCAAGCATTTCATTATGGCTTTAGACAAGGGAATAAATACTCTGTGATCACAACTTGAAATTACACATAAAACATTTTTAATTTCACCATAGCATTTTGCAATAAGCAGGAAAGTGCATAATTCTGAGTTTATTTTTGCTAGTGTAAAGCAGAGACCACAAATAAATATAAACTCTCCATAGTAGGCACCTGTAAGACAAGAATGAAGTAAAACCAATGATAAATTTTATGTTGATACCCTTTGCAGAGAATGAGCAACATAAGAATGGGAAAGAAAGTGAGATGGTGGTAGCCATTCAAACTAAGAAGGGGGACAGAAACCTAAAGAAAGAAAATACTCAAGAGGCATGTGCCAATAAAGTAAAGCCGAAGGTGCTTTTTGTTTAGAACAATATTTTGCAAAGGAAGTTGTAGAATAAGCTACATTACCAGTATCTTTAGGGGAAGAGGCTACACCTTTCACCTCAAAGCACTTTTCAGTGTCAGTGGTGCAACACATAGCACACTCTCCTTTGATGCAGAAGGCTGTGGGTTCTATTCTCACATCAGAAAGCTTGATTGCTGACAATGTAATGTAACATGAAAGGGGTGCTGCATTCTTGAGTGTGCCATTCTTCAGATAAGGAGTTAAACTGAGGCCCCATCTGCTTGACTTGGTGGTACTTCAGGTGAATGTAAAAGGCACTTATCGAAAAGTGTAGGGAGAGCTCTCTGATGCCCTGTCCAAATTTCCCTAGTAGTATAAATCAGGTCTATATTATGAGATCAAAAAGACTGGAGAGTGAATGGCTTAAACATAAAAAATGCCATACCTCAAAGTCACTCTTGTGGAGGGCTGCGTCCCCTACACCCCTGCTAATTATATATATACCAACTCTGAGATTGTACTACAATGAGGAAAGGGCAAATTTTTCGATCTTCACTGTACCACAGTCTCACAAAAAACACATCCATGAACGGCTGATGTTAAAGTCATTTGCTCTTCAGCCTGTTCAATTTCATGATAGGAAAACCTGCAAAAATATCATCTTGGGTCTCCCCTGAAAAGAGGCTACTAGCCTAATGGGACTAACCTGGTCAACAAAGAATAAATAAATAAAAAAGTTTGTTAAAGAAAGCAATAATGACATAGGGAACTTACACGTAAACCACATAAGGTTAAAAAGCACAGTGGGAAGTTAATAATTTAAGAAGACCACAAGGCTGAAAGGGAAAATAGTGAACAGAATTGTGTTGCTTCTTATCAATATTTTGATTTAAAGATGTCCGCCAATATAGAGTAAATAAAGAAAAAGAAGGAAATGTTGCATCATTTGCTAGTAGCAAAACCTTATAGGATAGTAGTAATGAAGCTAGCCAATAGTCACATAGTAGGAGGTCAGCAAGGCTATTACCCAGATTCTACTGGCCAGGTATAATGACAGAGATAGAGAACTGAAATCCTGTTGATCACAATGCCTGCCATGTAAGTGCCATTTGAACATATTGCCATGGATACCATGGGACCATTGGTAAAATCCAGCAATGGGTTTCAGTATATACTAGTCATAATGGACAGTGCTACAAAGTTTCCAGAAGCCCTGTCATTACCCAAAGCTGTTATTGATCAATTGCTTGTGAACTGCTACTTTTATTCTCCGGATTGGGATTCTCTGAGAAGTTACTTACAGAATAAGGCACTCTCGTTACATCAATGGTATTGCATTAGTTTTGTCAATGCTTCAAAGTCAGAAGACACCCATCTGTCATCCACAGACTGATGTATTTGTAGAAAGGTTTAATAAAACACTTAAATCCATGCTAAGGAAAGAAGTTAATGCAGATGAAAAATACAAGGATCATGTGTTACCCTTCCTACTGTAATTAGAGAAGTACCACAATTTGGGCTTACTATATTTGTATGGCAGGCATCTGAGAGGGCTGTGTGACATTGCTAAGGAAACTTGGGAAGTGCAAAAGATACCATTTACAAGTGTTTTTGGACACACTTTAAAGGATAGATTAAAGCTGATAATGTCCATAGTAAGGAAGTGCATGCAGATAGCCTAAGAAATGTAGGCAAGAATACCTGAGATCAGGTTCTACTGTTAAAAACAAATTTCTGGCCAAATGGCAAGGGCCATTTGAGGTAATGGAGTGAATAAATGCAGTAAACTATAAGCTTAGACAGCCAGGAAAGAGAAAGGTAGACTGAATTTGCCATATTAATATACCACAAGCAATGGCATGAAGCAGACAATTCTAAAGCTTGAAAGCTAGAGGAATCCTTATCAAAAGTATAAAATCAGGAAGTAAAATAATTTTTGCTAAGAAATGTGCTCTCAGAAACACTTGGGGGGAACTAAGCTAATAGAACATAATATAGAGACATGCCCAGAGATGAGATTACAGAAAAAACAGAGTTACAGAAACAATTAGTAAAACAAAGAGTTCAAAGTATGCTCAAACTAGGCACAACAATAAAATCTCAAATTAGATGGAGCAGTCCAATATTGCTAGTACCTGTTTTATGGTAGTGCCAATTTCTGCAATGACTTTAGAAACTAAATAAATGAATTGATGAGTTGATATTAGTTCCTTGGAAATGCCAGATCCTTGACCTCACTGGACTTTATGAAGGCAAACTGGCAGATGCCACTCATCATCTCTGCCAAAGAGAAAGCAGCTTTTGTGAGCCGTAATAATGTCGTTTAGAACACATTGTTCATATTGGCCCTACATGAAGTCCCAGCCTCCTTTCAGAAGATCATAGATGAAGTATTGGTGTATTGCTATGCTATGGAATATCTGGATAACATGGTCATAGACGTCAGAGGATTGTGAATCACAATTAGTTAAAGTGAAAGCTGTTTTAGAATCTATAAAACAGGCAAACTTGAGTAAGTGCTAAGACAAGTAAAAAGTATATATGGTGAAAGTTAAATAAATAGGGTGTCTTATAGAAAGAAGATGTTAAGATCAAAACTAGAAAAGACAGAGGCCATACAAACTGGCCTTTACCCTCTGGTAAGAGACAGGTGAAATCTTTCTTTGGATTAGCTGGGTAGAACAGAAATTTTGTGTCTAATTTTGCAGACATTATCTGTTCTTTGACATAAGAAGAACAGCCTCTTTCAATGTGCAATTGTTTCTTCAGGCTGCTAGAACCTGTTACCAAGTAAAATGGATCCTTTGTTCTGGACCTGTGCAAGTGACTCTTGACTTTTACCGCTGAGTTTACCTTATATGCTGACATAGCAGAGGTAGTTTTGGGAGCAGCATTATGCAAAGCCCTTCAAGGTGAGGACTACCATCTGTGCTATATCAGCAGTAAGCTGCAAAATGTAGGAAGGCGATACTTTGCAATTATTTATTTATTTAATTTATTTATTTTACATTTGTTAACTGGGAAAATCTGACTTGATTTATATCCATTTTCAGTGGAGGCCTGGGGAGAAAAGTTCCAGCTGACAAGTAACTAGGCATACATATAACAATATAAGGCAAACAAACAACATCAGTATGCATATAACAAAATATGGGACACAAACAGCATCAGTACATAGTGAACATACATTGAGTTGCAGCTATACATGAAATAGTTACATACATTGAAATAACATAAATAGAGATACATTCTTCATAAGATAACAATTAGTTAGGTTCATTATACAGTATAAGCCAGATTAGGATACATCATAATACATAAAGAGTCGTGAGTACATTTCCTGGCTATTTAACATGGTAGAGATTAGTATCAAATAGTAGGGTAGTTGAAGGTAGGTAAACAATGTTATTGGCAGGTAACTGAGGAGGAAGCAGGATCGGCAAGGGGATGAGAAGAGGCAGGTGGAGTGATCCAGTAAGTCTGACTTAACAGCTTTTTTGAAAGCTATGTGAGAGGATTCAAGAGTTAAGGCTGCTGGGGGAGCATTCCATGACTAACAACATAAGTAGAAAATAAAGAATCCCCAGCTGAGTTATTTGATTTGGTTTGATTTGATTTGTTATTTGATTTATTGAAAGAGAGAGTCTAGCAATAGACCTTGAAATACTCTTTGTTAGGCAAGCACGTCACTTTGGCACTAGAGCATGCACCTTTGCAGTTGTCATATAGGCAAACTGCTGAAAATGCAAAGTTGTACTGGTGAACACTGTCACTAACAGCCCTTCAGTATACAGTGTCTTGCAGACATGGCCTAGCCAAAAATGTTCTGTGGTTGTTCATGGTCTTACAGCCATTGTTATGATTGCAAAATCACTGTTTTTGTGATGAATGGTTAGTTGCAACTAGTTGATTTTGGAGAATGTGTATGTGACTTTAAATGTGTACTCAGACGGTATACTGCATTATGGAGTATAGGTATATTCTCACAGCAGTTAGGTAAATTGCAACCTCTTAACTGCCAGTTTCTATGATACAAAAGGGAGTAACATGGAGGGCTAAATCAGGAAGTTAGTTCCTCTATGGACGATTATCTGAAGGAAAACCTGTAAGTATGCTGTAGGACAGCCCATTCAGGGCTAACCTGGGGAGTGTAACCTGTTGAGTGTACTCTATGGAGACGCCTGCAGCCTTCAGCTTTCCTTGTGTTACAAGACAACCTTTATCCTGTAAGACTGTGGAAACCAGAGACTGTAATGAGAAATTTACTAAGGTACTTTGTACCTTCTTTTGAAGCTACACAGCTGAGTGGGCTAATATTTTGGTTTGTGGACTACTGAATGAACCTGTACTTTATACGTCCTAACTCCAGTGTCTTCCTGGAGCTTACTGTCTATGCATACCTGTATATAGCTATTTGGGTGTCATTCACTTTACTGAATCTGGTGTGTATGTGGGTGGGTTTGTGGGCTAGAGTTAGGGTAAGGGTTAGGAAAGGTGATAGATTTAGTGCTGGACATGTGCTGCTGTTTGTGATTTGCGTCTGAGTACATTGTATAGTGGTAACAGTATAGAAAGAGTTTTTCTCAGATAAGATGCTGGATTTGGACTAGTGTTAGTCCCCTGTCTGGGGAAGTACCGAAGGTGCCAGAAAACCTAGACAGTGCTCTAGAAGGCTTTGTTTCTGAATGATGATGCTGATTATGTGTAGGGGAATCTTCTTTTCTTCTTGCACATGCTAACAATGTTAACTTCCCAAGAGCCCTCAGGTTTGGTAGCACAATGAAAGCTAATTCACTCTGGATGAAGGAGGAGGCTCCCCCATGTTAATTTGGGGTGACTTTCCAAGAAGATGGGCAGGAAGTTTTTATGTTTTTTTTTTCAGTAGTAACGCACAAAAAAAAATTGAAAATGACTTCTAGACAACTAACACTGCAGTATATAAAGAACATGAGTTAATTTTTCAAAATTGTCTGTCAGCTTTCTGAATTTATTATATGACTGCTTTATGTAGGACTGTGTCTGAAAGTTCCTGCTGCTATATGTTATTGTAAAGGTTTTAAATTTGTGTGCTGAACCACTGGGACACTAAAATGTCCATTTTCAGGGGCAATGTATTACTGCCTGCTTCACTAACTATAATGTATTGCACAGTTGGAAGTTATGAGAATAAAACCCATGTTTAAATTAGGTATCAAGCCATTCACAGAGCATTGTTCTGACCTCTAGGTTGTAATTGTAGCTAATCAGAGCCACAAAACTGAATAGAGTACTGTGATACAATTATACAATGTTCCCTGCATTGCTTCTGTGTTGTGGACCTAAGGTTCCATTGTTTAGAGTTTTGCTCTTAGGTGTACGTTATTTCTGCCCTTACTGCAAGCAGCTTGCTCATGCAGGGAAAATAAATAATTAATACACCAGTGACAATATTTCTAAAGAAAACTGCATCAAGAATTCACATTTGCCCCAACCCAGGTAATACGCATAGCTGTGCATTAAATTGCAGAACAGACAGATGTGTGAAAATCATTTATGTGTAACCAAATAATATGTTTATTTAAAGAGTAATACTTTTAGCTGTATTTATATATAGCAGATACATTCAGCAATATGTGTAGGATAATTATCTCCACTAATAATTATGGTTCAGATCTAATAATACTAATGTCTATTCTATGAATAATATCTTTAACTCATGAATAATATTTTTTACTCTGATGTTCATACTATAATTTCTGATTGAAAAATAAAAAAGCTGCTGCATGTGGAAAAGCTAGCAATGAGACTAATCTCAAAATACTTTAAACGGTTCAGTTAACTGAAAGCATAAAGCCCTATGCCAAGCATAGATTCGTAAACAGAATCCCATAGATTTTATGCTGAAATGGTTAGGATTTGCCTTCTTTGCAGGGATTTAGCATGATATGCAGTAATACAGAATAATACTAAATTCAGAATTTTCTTTATCATGCATTAACTAGAACATTTGCTCATTAGGTGTAGGCATTATGTGAGATTAATACTTTAGCAAACTATTGGTACATTTAATACATTCAGTTCTCTGATCTACGGTACCATGGATTTTCTTCTCTAAGGAAATACATTACATTATATAAAACATTACACATCCCTAGTTAAAATATACCAGCATAGCCATTGCCATGTAGAAACATATGCATTATCCACATGTGATTAACAACTTCCTGTGAGCCGCAAAATGATCCAGAATGTAAAAGGAACCATCCGGAGTGCGAACAAATAACTTCCTGTAAGTAGCAACTTATCTAGCTCTGAGGGACTGAGGACTTATCTACCCTTAGACCTGGGATGGGACATCTTCCAGTAGCTATAACATATTGCTGAAGCCAGCCTCCTAAGGACAAACACATTTGATGGTAGAGCCTAATTCATATAAAGTTCATCTCTGTAGGCAGTAATAGTGGCTCCCTGGACTGTTCTCCTATGTTCAAAACATTGCCACTAGTGGGGGGGGGGGGGTGACCCCAGCTCAGGAAGTATAGATTGAACTGCAAATCTAGCAAATAACTATCGCTGGAGGGTATGGTGCAAACACTGATGTTCTAGCTGCAAGGCTAGATACACAATAAAGAAGGGCACTGCTTTCATTTAACTTTATTGCAACATAATGAATAAAGAGCATAACATCTTAAAAACAATGAATATTAACAATAACAATAGAACTATAATCTCATTAACATTCAACTGAAATATGCAGCACTAAGGGGCTACTGGCAAGGGAGGGAGGAGGATTACACTGGCATGTATTTATATTTCACCGAAAACTGCTACAATGGAGCTTAAGAAAATTCTGGGAGAAATAATCAGCTTTCAGCAAGGAATATTACTTATAGGTGGGGACTGGAATTTGGTTTGCAATGGTGAAAATGTGTCTGGTTCCCCAGAAGGGGAAAATATAACAAAGGAAGGTAGATTTTTGAAGAAATTTATTAAAATTTTTGGCATGGAAAATGTGAATTTAGTACTAGGAGTTCGGAGTGAATTTATATATTATTCTCCAAGATACAAAAAACTGGGCTAGGCTAGATAGAATTTATATTTCACAGGAACATCTGCACTTAATTGAAGGTCTTGAAATACACCCAATAACTATTTCAGATCATATGCCAATGATAACTAAAATAAAACACAAGTTAATGAAATAAAAATGAGACACTGGTGCTTTCCCTCCTCTCTGTTGAAAAGAGAGGAATTTAAGGGATCGGTTTTGGAAAATTATTCAGAGCTATTAAAGAAGATAGGTTCTGAAAATATACCTAGGGAGTGGGATAAAATTAAAGTGGAATTTAAAACTAGGGTGTAAATAAAGGAAAGGGAGATATGGTTAAGAAGTAACAAGAATTATTTAGAGGGACTGACAGATGTTAAAATAATGCAAAACAGGGGGAATCCCACAGAACAAGAAGAGGAGCAACTGCAGAATGTTAAACAGAAAATTAAGTGATTACCTAGATAATATGCATGAGGTTAGAAAGATTGTTGTCAATCAACTGTTTTTTTGATAATAGTGTTAGAGCAGAAAAACTTTTAGCACAATAACTCAGGCAACAGAGAATGGAAAGGGCTATCACCAAGCTGAGGGAGCCAAAAACAGGGAAGATAACAAGGGATCCTGTCGAAGTACTAGAAATACCTCAGAAATGTTATGAAACTCTGTATAAAGCAGGGAAATATGAAAATAAAGAAAAGGTGCAAATGGAAATGTTTATGGAAGAATTAAATATGCCAAGGAGAGGTAGATGAGGCTCAATTACTAACAGTTAGGCTAGGAGGAGATGAGAGACAAATGGGAATGTATAACCAATCTACAGGAAAGTCCCCAGGAATAAATGGTATTCATGTGGAAGTTTGGAAGCTAGGAGAGAGAAAACTGATAGAAATCTAGAAGGTGACTGGTATAGGGAGAGAGCTAGCTGATATGATAGACAGAAGGAAGGTTGGTATATTGTGTGTGCAAGAGACCAGATGGAAGGGGAGTAAGGCTAAGTGTATCAGAGGTGGGTTCAAATTGTTTTATCATGGTGTGGATGGGAGGAGAAATGGCCTAGGAGTTATCCTGATGGAACAGTATGCCAAGAGTGTTTTGGAGGTGAAAAGAGTGTCGGATAGAATGATGTTTATGAAGCTGGAAATTGATGGTGTAATGATGAATGTTGTTAGTACATATGCTCCACAAGTTGGGTGTGCGATGGATGAGAAAGAACATTTTTGGAGTGAGTTGGATGAAGTGGTGATGACTGTACCCAAGGGTGAGAGAGTGGTGATTGGAGCAGATTTCAATGGGCATGTTGGTGAAGGGAACAGAGGGGATGAGGAAGTGAAGGGTAGGTATGGTGTTAAACAAAGGAATGCAGAAGGTCAGATGGTAGTGGATTTTGTAAAAAGGATGGACATGGCTGTGGTGAATACGTATTTTAACAAGAGGGAGGAGCATAGGGTGACATACAAGAGTGGAGGAAGATGCACACAGGTGGATTATATATTATTTAGGAGGGCCAGTTTGAAGAATATTGGAGACTGTAAAGTGGTGAACGGGGAAAGTGTAGTTAGGCAGCATAGGATTGTGGTTTGTAGGATGATGTTGGTGATCAAGAAGAGGAGGAGGAGTATCAGGGCAGCACCAAGGATCAAATGGTGGAAATTGAAAAAGGGTAATTGTGAGGTGGAGTTCAAAGATGAGTTAAGACAGGCACTGAGGGGCAGTGAAGAGTTACCAAATAGCTGGGTAACTACAGCAGAGCCAGTAAGGGAGATGGCTAGAAAAGTGCTTGGTATGACATCTGGACAGAAGAAGGATGACAAGGAGACATGTTGGTGGAATGAGGAAGTACAGGAGAGTATACAGAGAAAGAGGTTGGCAAAGAAGAAGTGGGATTGTCAGAGAGATGAAGAAAGTAGACAGGAGTACAAGGAGATGAGGTACATGGCAAAGAGAGAGGTGGCGAAGGCTAAGGATAAGGCATATGAAGAGTTGTATGAAAGGTTGGACACTAAGGAGGGAGAAAAAGACTTGTACCAACTGGCTAGACAGAGGGACCGAGCTAGGAAAGATGTGCAGCAGGTAAAGGTGATAAAGGATAATGAGGGAAACATACTCACAAGTGAGGAGAGTGTATTGAGGAGATAGAAAGAGTACTTTGAGGGGTTGATGAATGAAGAGAATGAGAGAGAGAGCAGGTTGGATGATGTGGAGATAGTGAATCATGAAGTACAATGGATTAGCAAGGAGGAAGTAAGGATAGCTATGAAGAGGATGAAGAATGGAAAGGCTGTTGGTCCAGATGATATACCTGTGGAAGCATGGAGGTGTTTAGGTGAAATGGCAGTGGAGTTTTTAACCAGATTGTTTAATGAAATCTTGGAAAGTGAGAGGATGCCTAAGGAATGGAGAAGAAGTGTTTTGGTACCAATTTTTAAGAATAAGGGTGTTGTGCAGAGCTGTAGTAACTACAGAGGGATTAAACTGATCAGTCACAGCATGAAGTTATGGGAAAGAGTAGTGGAAGCTAGGTTAAGAAGGGACGTGATGATTAGTGATCAGCAGTATGGTTTCATGCCGGGAAAGAGCACTACAGATGCGATGTTTGCTCTGAGAGTGTTGATGGAGAAGTACAGAGTAGGTCAGAAGGAGTTGCATTGTGTTTTTGTAGACTTAGAGAAAGCATATGACAGGGTGCCTAGAGAGGAGTTGTGGTATTGTATGAAGAAGTCGGGAGTGTCAGAGAAGTATGTAAGAGTGGTACAGGATATGTACGAGGGTAGTGTGACAGCGGTGAGGTCTGCAGTGGGAGTGACGGATGCATTTAAGGTAGAGGTGGGATTACATCAAGGATCAGCTCTGAGCCCTTTCTTATTTGCAATGGTGATGGACAGGTTGACAGACGAGATCAAACAGGAGTCCCCGTGGACTCTGATGTTTGCAGATGACATTGTGATCTGTAGTGAGAGTAGGGAACAGGTGGAGATGACCCTGGAGAGATGGAGATATGCTCTAGAGAAAAGAGGAATGAAGGTCAGCAGGACTAAGAGAGAATATATGTGTGTGAATGAGTGGGAGGATAGAGGAATGGTGAGGATGCAAGGAGTAGAGGTGAGGAAGGTGGATGAGTTGAAATGCTTAGGATCAATAGTTCAGAGTAATGGTGAGTGTGGAAGAGAGGTGAAGAAGAGAGTACAGGCAGGATGGAGTGGGTGGAGAAGAGTGTCAGGAGTGACTTGTGACAGACAAGTACAAGTAAGTGTGAAACGGAAGAGCTACAAGAGGGTAGTGAGACCAGCTATGTTATATGGGTTGGAGACAGTGGCATTGACAAAAAGGCAGGAGTCAGAGCTTGACGTGGCAGAGTTAAAGATGTTAAGATTTGCACTGGGTGTGACGAGGGTGGACAGGATTAGGAATAAGTATATTAGAGGGTCAGCCCAGGTTGGAATATTTGGAGACAAAGCCAGAGAGGCAAGATTACGTTGGTCTGGACATGTGCTGAGGAGGGATACTGAGTATATTGGGAAAAAGATGCTAAGGATGAAGCTACCAGGTAACAGGAAAAGAGGAAGGCCTAAGATAAGGTTTATGGATGTGGTGAGAGAGGGCATGCAGGTGGTTGGTGCGACAGAGCAAGATGCAGAGGACAGGAAGAAATGGAAACAGATGATCCGCTGTGGTGACCCCTAACGGGAACAGCCAAAAGAAGATGATGATAATTTTAAGAGGAGGAGGAGTATCAACATCATGGAAGAAAGCGGTAGTAGCTGTAATACCTAAAGAGGGTAAAGATCCATCAGATCCAGCTTCATACAGGCCCATTTCAATACTAAACCATGATTATAAAGTGTTTATGTCTATAACGGCTAAATGAATGGCAAAAGTAATGCCAAAACCGATAGATATGGATCAATGTTGTTTTGTGGAGGGGAGGCAAACATTTGACAACATTATTGGTGCTGCGGTAGCATTGTCGCCTCACAGTTAGATGTTGCCTGTTCGATTCTCAGTTAGAGCGTCTTCTGTGTGGTGACATGCGTGAATGGGCGTTCCTTCGCTGAAGGTTGTGCGTTAGGCCCGGCAAGCCAGAACGTAAAAATCTACTGCCAATTATTAGCGGACTGGAGTTCCGTTGTGGCGACCCCTAACTGGGAAAAGCCGAAAGACACAACAACATTAACAGAACACTGATGATCCAGTGGTAATCTTTTGTTGGTAGGTCTTGATGCAAAGAAAGCATTTGACAGAGTAAGCTGGGGCTTCATGAGCAGGGCAATGGAAGAAGTTGCTTTCCCTGATAAAATTATAAGGTTGATTAGGAGTACATATGAGGGATCAGAGGTGAAAATTAAAGTGGGTGGGGTCCTCTCTGATAATTTCTAATTGAGTAGAGGAACCAGGCAGGGGTGTCCTCTTTCTCCTTTGTTGTTTGCATTATATTTAGAACTATTGGCAAAGAAGATAAATGACTCAGAAATTCAAGGATATAATTGGTATGGTAGTCAAGAAAAGTTAGTTCTAGTTGAGGATGATATTATTTATATCTGACAAAACCAGAAAGAATTTTCAGTGTTGTGGTACATTTTAAGAAAGTTTCAGATCTTCTTAGGATACAAAATTAATGAAGCTAAAACAAAGGCAATAGCAGTAAATTATGTACCCATACAACAATTGGTCCAGTAATATCCATATTTATGGGAACATGATAAAATGAAGCATTTAGGAGTATGGATTAAAAATGACTCCATTGTGGCAGCTAGGGATATACTGGAGGAGACTAAACAGAAAATAATACAAAAACAGAAAAACTGGAAACATTTTATATGGATATGGATAGTAAGATATAAGCAGTTAAAAAGTTTTAGTACCTTTAGTTTTATGCACAGGTCAGGCATATTTTTACCAACCAGAGGAGAAGTTGCAGATAGGAATTAAAAAAGAGATGAAGGATTTTCTCTGGGAGGGGAGGATGGCAAAGGTCAAGTGAGATAAGCTGATTCTTCCAAAAGAACAAGGTGGGCTAGGATTAACAGATTTGAAGGGGTATTTTAGAGCCACACAGTTAAGGCTGTTATACATAGCACAAGCAGGCAACTGTAATTTAAAGTGGAAAGGGATGATGATGATATAAGGGAATGGCTCAAGAAACAAGGAGAGACTGGGATTTTGGATGCAGACCCTTAATGAGAATGACAATAATCATACAGAATATTATATTCATGAAGTAGCAGAAAGCATTTTAAGAACTAAGGCAGCATGAGAATAGAGAAAAAAGATTCTGCCAATAGGGATGACTGCAATTAGGAATACAGACAATAGGCAAAAGGAAGTTGGACTTTTTTGGAGAAAACTGGCAAAGAACCAAGGTATTAGGAGCAAATAACTAGAGAGGGAAACGTAATAGAACGGGAAGACACCAAGAATTTATTTGGGCTACAGGTTAGAGATTGCCTTCCCTATCAAGGATTGATATCAGAGTATAGGCAAAGAGAAAGAAATAGCAGGGTCCTAAACAAAAGACCAGCACTGGTAGAGTTTTTAGTAGAATCAAGAATGGAAGCTGCAGTTAAAAAAGGAATAATTAGTAGAGCATATAAATATTGCTTGACAACTATAAGAATCAATCAGATGAGCTTAGAAAGGATTGGGAAGAAAAAATCTGGATAAGAAATTCACAAAGCGACAATGGGGGATTTATGTATATCTTTCAAATATGCAACAAAGGCTAGATGATTTGGGATCTTTGCTTGGAAATGTTTACATAGGTATTTTTCTACTCCAAGTAAATGCCAAAGAATTTTCCACAGGTAGACAGCAAATGTTGGAAGTATAATGGGGAAGAAAGATGCAAGTGGGAGCATATTTTCTGGGAGAGTAATGAGCTGGCAGACTTTAAAGACACCCTGCAGACAGCTTTGTCAGAGATACTGGGGGAGCAAACTGGTGTATCTAAGGAAATCATCTTTTTGAGCTATGATACAGAATTAGAATTGCCTAGACATAGTAAGGCCTTGCTGAGTCAAATTATGGTGGCCGCCAAAAAGCAATTACTAGAAAACGGAACTCAAAGTCTAAACCAACTTTACTAGAAGTAGTGAATATAGTAACAGAGAATAAGCAACTAGAATTGGGATCTTTAGAAAAAGGAAGGAGCAAACTACATAGGAAAAAAATGGAAATTGTGGGAACATTATCAGTGGCCTAGCTAGGCGAGGGCAAGAGGGGCAGTCCTCACTGGGCAGCACTTTTTAGGTGTGGCAGACTTACTAATTAAATTAAAAAAAAAAAAACTTCATAACATTGGAGTGGTGGCGTATGCACGCTACCACAGATGTAAACTTGCACAGTCATTCCACACTGCATCGCACATACGCGCACTACCACAGACATAAACTAAGGCATTCCACACTTGCGCATGGAATTTAAAACAGCCATTCCAGTAAGAGAGAAGGTAAGGTAAGGGTGTGTTTTTGTGTGTGTGTGTGTGTGTGTGTGTGTGTGTGTGTGTGTGTGTGCACGCGTGTGTGCGCGTGGGTGTGTGTGTGTGTTTTCACTGTTTACCAATAACAGCTTAGGGATAATTCATACAAGCTTCAGAAGAGACTCTTCTGACAGTCAGAATGTTCCCCAAAGCATTAAAAACATGCCTATTGCATTTTCAAGTAAAATTGCTTAAAAGGAGAGTCAAGTAATACCTGTAGAGCCCCTGTGACCAACACTACCAGTATCTAGAGGAATTCCTCTGATCACCTCCATCTGAATGGAATTGTGTTGATGGGCTACACAGAACAGCACCAGCCCTTTCTGTTCCTGCAGTGCTTTAGAGATAAGAAAGACACTGACCTTGAATCACCCTCTGAGGCTCACATAGTCATTCAGAAAACAGGGCATGTAACACAGGAATATGAAGCACAAGCTTGTCAGTGTGAAAGAGGTGACTGCAATCATTTGTCCTCCAATCTTTCAAGCAACTATTCAAACTAGAGACTTTTCAAGTAGCAGTAGAAAGCGTAGCTGTGATGTGGTATATAAACAAGCAGGTGCGTACACAGTTTTAACCTTCCTGTAAGCAGGCCATGCAGCTCTAGATTCTGGCTGTCAACATGAACATGCGTCTGCAAGCAGTGAGTGCCTTTTGCAATTTTGAGGACCTTTTTATTGGGATGATGGAAACAGAAGAAATGAAAGTGAGCATGATAGGGAATATATATTTAAGTCTCAGTTTGCTTATACCTCCTACTGCAGGGTACAGAATTCTTGGAGTTGGTGTATATAAGTATCAGGACTGTCAGGGTAAGAGGTGTGAAAGGGTGAAGCCTCCCTGCAAAAAAATTCTTTAAAGGTATATCAGCAATTTTTTCGAGTTCACTGTTTTATTACAGGCTTACAGGTTATTTTTCGAACCATCAGAACTCCCACAGTTGATTCCCATTCTTCTGAAAGGAGCTACAACCAACTTGCATCCTGTGCATCTCAAACATAGCTGCAGGCCACCTAAGCAGAACCCTGAGAGACCAATAGAAACTGAAACGGGACAAGAAGTCTTTCTTCAGATTATAAAGCAGTGGTGTACTCTGGACATGAATCTGTTTGCATTTCCACGCAGCTGTCAGCTGAAGATAATTTGCTTTCATAACTGGTGTCCAGCATAATTGGTGTAATTGTGATGATTAACATTATACTAGATGGTGATGGACATTACGGTATGTCTGTTGCTGATAAATTTACAAAGTGCACACGTGACAGAGAAAAAAAACTGAAAACTTACATATGCTATTTTCTTCTGTTTGGGAGTGAGCATTGGGTCCATAGCATGATGTCACCTTCTTTAGTGTTTTTTGTACTGGGTTTCATAAGAAGACCCTTAGGTGAAGGAAGGTAATGCTGAACAGATAACTAGATAAGGAGAAGAAGAAGCCTGAGGATTTGTCCCAGGCCATAGTGGCATCTGTGCCCAGCAGCGGTCAGCTCTGGATGTCCCCAGCAAAAAAGAAGTTGGTGGAGGAGGTTAGGGAACATGGGAAACTTAAGAATGGACAGGGTGTTTCCCTATGCTTAAGGTTGCCATCTTGGTAGGATGCTCATGCATTCCCAGCCCTAGTGCTTACCTTATTTTGAGACGTTTGGCAGTGCCCCCTTTGGAGGCCATCATACCATTTTGAGTCTAGCACATCTCCCTGATCCATTCAAACAATCGCCTGTGGGCATCTGGATCTAGTGCCTTTCTAGTGATCTCTAGGAGAAGAACAGTCCCAAGGCGTACTACCCTTTATTACCCGATAGTATATCAAAATTCAGTGCCCCTCCAAAACCAGAAAACACAGCAACCTAAACAGAAATGTTCACAGAAACTGTACAACCTTGTCAATGGCTGCATAGAGACTTCTGTAACTACCAGAAATAAGCCAAAAACTAACTCCTAAAACAATCCTCCTTGTTGGCATCCCAAATTAGGCTATACAACAAAAGTAAAAAAAATATGGCCAAAATCATGACGTGTAACTCCCATAAAGATAAGAACTCTCTCATCAAATTAAACAGGCAACTATGACGGCTAATGGTGTCCAGTAAATCCAATTTTCAGGTCAGGATAGCCTCCTGGGCAAACGACAGCCATAAAGTCTTCTTCAGCTTTGTTAGAAACCTCAAAGGCAGCACTAAGCACTTTGTTGAACTGGTGGTTAATGGTGCCATGTTCACTGAGATGGATGATATAGTAAATCTGCTGGCTGACAAATTCACTTCCAACTTTACTCCCTATTCACCTCCCCAAGCAATACCTTCAAATATAACCTCTCCAGCTATAGAGAGCCTGTCCTGGCTGTGCTTGCTAAGGCCAAGAACACACCCTCAATGTGTCCCGAGAGAATTTTACTACATATGTTTGGTCTGTTATTCATAAAATTGTGGTTTTCTGGTAAATTAGTGGCAAATCATTAAGGAATGAAGTTAGAAAATAATGACAGACATTTTGGTTACAGACTTCATACCCTTCAGAAAATCCATGCTAATGCAAAACCTGGTATTCTATTAACTTTCTAAGTTTGTAAGAGCAATATTTAAAAATTGTCCCTATTTTTGGCCCTATGTTCCACTTTTATTTATGGCTTTATCCAGATTTCTTGCTCTAAGAGGTATGTGTTGATTGTGATGACACAAGTTTGAGTAGACTTTTATGATGGAAATGTTCTGAATTGGGCAGTTTTGTCATTACTGGTTCATACATTTTGTTTCATTGCTTACTGGAAAAATGTTCAAAACAATAAATTTAAAACATGCTGTAACAAGTGTGCTGTATTATACAAGAAATATAATGTAACACAATCAGGAAGGTGAATCAAAGAACACATGCATGTATGCATGGTCCTGAATATGTATGTAAGGGGCCTATGATTTGAAAACAGCCCAAAGGTAAACTTTATCTGCCACTGGCCAGATGCATTTTCTTTGAATGTGGGTTTCAATGCTGTTTCAGAGAATGTAAGTTTCAATAGCAGAAACGTTTTTTCATCGTGAGACTGTATTGCTTTGTTTAGCAAATGTCTACAGTGTTCATGCCATAAAATTTAAAATAAAACTTTTAAATTAAATTCAAATAATCATCGTAGAAGTAAAGCAGAAAACAGTATGTACATTACAGTGTTTGTGGTAAATGGGGAGAAATAGCCAAGTAATGGGACACTGGGATGGCTGCGGGGGGATGGCTGTGTATGGGGGGGATCCATTTGACCATGATCTTGTGAGGGGGACAGCAAACTCAAAGACAGCCTCGGGCAGCACAAACTCTAGCTATGCCACTGAACATTATATGCAGAAGAGGAACAAGGTTTAAAAGAAGGCATGATTTGAATAAGATATGTAATACTTAATTGAAAATGACAGGATATATTATATGTGATGTATAATGTTTGCAACTACAGCTGTCTCAACAGGGTCTGCGATGCATAATGTTTGCAACTAAAATTCTATTAATGTGGTTTGATTTTCATTTATACAAATGTAAGATTGCCTATGTCATACGTGACAATTTAATAAAGATTTTTTTTTTGTTTAAAAAAAAAACAACCACCTGACTGAAGTAGTGTTAAGGCAAAAGTTCATGCCTTAGGACTGTAAGTTATTCCGCAGTATTACTAAAACAAATATAAATCAAAAAGCATGATTTTAAAGCCATCAATACGTTGGCCTATGAAGAGCACAAAGGTTACATGGTCTTCCTACTGTACTGAGAGTGCTTCACCAGATATTCTAAAAAGAATTTTGATTATTTACAGTTCAAAACCTTATAAAGTCATGAAACTTTAAAAAAAACATACAGGGAAAGTGAGGGTGACTGACTCTACACTTAAGCCAAGAACTTGCTATAATATACCTCGGTCTCAGCTATTTCAAAAAGGAATTATTTTGCAAGTGCTGTCAGTGTCTAATATCATTCGAGGAGGCCAGTACTGTCTGCGTATCCACTCCTGTCTCACACCTGATAACTCTTGATACTTCCTTTCTTGTTCCATTGTTGAATATTTAAAGGGTTTCCCTAACTCTCAGCAAGGGGCAAGCTCAAACTGTTGTGGATGAGCCTCATACTTCCTTGGGGTTCGTTATTTTATACAATCCACTGAGGGCAACATGTTTGGTTCTGAGAGTTACCATTGCTTAAGAAACTTGGAGGGGATGAGCTATACTATCCTAAACTCCAGTGTGTAAATGAATTGAGAATCTTAGCTTCTAACTTAACTCATAATGACAAAATAAGGGTATCCAGTTTAGAAGGATGACTTAAAGTTAAAACCTTGCGTATTTATGCCCCATAATGGAAGCCCCAGATTTCATAATTTTATAGGTATTTACTAGGCTAACGACCACAAGGGCCTTTTTAAGTCTATCCATGCATCTCAAATCTCTGGCAAGTTCCAGTACCCTTTATAAATGTAAGCAGGGGTTTGGGTGATTAATTGTTTAAAGGTTGCCTGTGTCCATTAGAGACAAAGGTACCAAACCTCTTGGCAATGAAAACTGAGAGACCTGACATGAGGACCCTCCGTCTATTCCACTGCCAAAAACATTTGGAAATCAGTTTGGAAGTTTTAACTAGTCATCCATTTACTGATAACAGCCAAATGCGCTTAAGCAAATGGAGCAATAATGGAGGAATGACTGATTTAATCATGGGATTTCTGCCCATTATTGATGAGCTTAGCCTCTTCCATATATACAGTTTGTCACAAACAGGCTTAAAGCTTAATTCCAATATCAAGTGGACATTTACTCATACTGCGCTTACTCAAACAATTTCTTTATCTTTATATTTTCTTCCCATCTTCTAGACTTGCTATCCCATTATTTACATCATCCTGTCTTTCTTTAGTGACACTGCCTGCCTTTAACATAGTCACCCTTGGTCCCCCCTTTCTTATTTCTCCTTGACCAAGACAGTTATTAAACCGCTTTCAGCAATGAGCTAGTATCTGTGCACAGTCAACATTGACATAGTGCACTCAATTGTCTCTTTAGTGTGTTTTTACTTTGCTATACATGTGTCCCTGCAAACAAATAAATATGTATGTAACAGTGAAGTCTGCAGTTTGAACAGTCTGTGGGCTATATTTTTATGTATAATCATAAATATTATCACAGCCTAAAACAAAGAACTTTGTCCACTATTATAACTTCATGTTCTTACACAACATCAGTCTCATTGGTACTTTCTCCTTTAACTATGCTCAATTCATTGTTTTAGCAACCCACTATCTCACTTCCTTAACTTTATTTCTGTTCTTCTGTAACCACTTTGAGTTCTGAACCAGTAATTTTCCAGAGCTGCACTATTGCATTCTGGCTTAGGTTTTCTCATTATTTTGCCGATCTTTGGGGGTCGGGGTGGACTTTGGACTTTGCATTTTAACATCCATGGAAACCTCCTTACATTATACAGTTGTTCAAACAGTCAAGTGCAGTTTTTTACTATTATCACCATTAGTCAGGTCAAGGTGATATTGGACTAACTTTCCTACTAAAACTGTGTCCTAGAGCAACAAAATCAAGACTTTCATCAACTAGCTTAGAAGCTTTTTAAACTGCATTTTTCCTTTTACTTATCTCTCTCTCAGCGGATTGGTGAAATTGAAGTGTATTAACCCACCAGATGCGCAGTAGCAAGCACCACCCAAACTCCGCCTATGACCATTTGATTGAAAGATGCCACTAAAACACAAGGTAATTTAGACCTATATTTCGCCATTACTAAAGCATTTTTTAAATATTTTTCGTGCTATATCACTACTGCTTTATTTTACACACATTTTAAAATATTAGTGCTATTAACACAAGACATTGACACTTGTCAGAATGTGCTCTGCAGTTTATCTAAACTCTTAATTGTAAGACAACTACCGCTCTAAGACTGAGAACGTCCTATGCTTGTTTAATACCTGTGACTGACGGTTAACATTATTTGACTGACTTGACTTAATATACATTTTGTAAAGTAAAAAGTCTGTAATTCTAATAATTAACCACCTTTCACGTAGTGAGGCACAGGGAAGGTATGGAAGTGCGGTGATCTTTACTTTCACATACATTGTGAAGCCAGTGTAAGAAAACCGCTTATTTTGGTAACAGCCGCAAGACATTGACACAATTAATGTGAAATATACATTTTCTGAAGTGAAAGAAGTAAATACCTCTAATTATTGTCATTATTTATTGAGCAAGTCAAAAATCAAGATGTCCTTTAAATAGGGAGAGTTGACAGATATGCATACCACTGATGTGTACCTGTGCCGTGAGCTGCCTGATTGAAGTTATTATTAAAGGCTCCATATTTTCCCGTCCTGCACAAACTTGGTGGTGGGTTAATACACTTCAACATCTCCAATAACACTACACAAGTGATCGCGCAGGAGGGAGAATATGGAGCCTTTAATAATAACTTAAATCAGGCAGCTCACGGCACAGCTGCAAAGGTGTTACTTAATTGCTAGTAAGATGTTTTGATGAATGATGATTTAATGCTTGTATTTTGTTTAAAAAGTGTATTAACCCACTTGAAATGTGTTCAGTTGTCAAAATGCTTGTGGAACATTTCAATGGAAAGGCCATTCGTGTCATTATTGTGCTTACTAAATGCTCTGCTTTTGACATGGATTTACCATTACATTTGCATTGTGTGTCAATCACTGCACATTGCTGTTAATCCCCGCCCTCCAGCATGTCAATCACTGCAGGCACGCCCATTCCTGCGCGAACTTGGTGGTGGGTTAATACACTTCAATTTCACCAGCGGATTTGTGGCTGCTTAAATTAAGTCACTGATTATTTTTTTCTCTCTCTCTGTCTCTTTGCCAATTCCTCCTAAAATGTTTAATCTTATTTCACAGCAAAGATAAAACCCATGTTAAATATGATGCTTCTAACTCAGATTATTTTACTATTCCTCCTCACTCTACTAGTCTTCATCACCAATTATCAAATTCACCTCCTTCAGATACTTAGGACTTCAACCAATCCTCACAAAGAATATCAACATCTACCCAACCTGCCTTTTTCCATAACATCATGTCTCTACAAACAAACCATATCTGATTTATTTATCTATAAATAACTCAAAACTAAGTATCCACATTTGCGATCAAATACCAAACCAAGACCAAAATAGAACTAGCCATGCTCTTCTCTTTGTAAAATAATTCAAAAAATTAGCAGAGATATTCACCCCAACCCAGGTCCCACTGTTCATAAAACAATCAATTCCAACCTCAAAATAAACCAGTCATCTAATACGCCTCAGGAAAAAATGGAACCCAAGAAGTATGTGCAATAAAATCTATAACATACATGCCTACCTTGCCACATGCACTCCTGATATAGTCATAGCTATTGAAACCTGGTTAAAAAAAGAAATAAAAGATAATGGGCCCCCCCAATACAATATACTCACGCATGACAGACAAAACAAGCATGCAGATGGTGTAACAATCATCTATAAAAATCCCCTAACCATCCCCTTACTTCCACAGGAAATGCCCATATTTAACAATGTGAACTTCTAATAACACTCCTAAAATTCAACAAATAGGAAAACTATATGTTTAACAGCAATTTATATACCATCAAGGAATAATACTGCTGAAAGCATCCTCTATTGGATATCCCAACAAATTATCCATGAAACTATAATACCTGAAGGCTGGCAACTCATAAATTCCACTACCCCCACTGAATCCATAAACTTGTTCAACTTCAGACAATTAATAACCACACCTACTAGAATCCATAAAACTTCAGGTAGGCACTCAACATTATCTTACAAACAAACCAAACAAAATGCAAAAGTAGGCTGCCTTTTATATAGCATAAGTGACCACATACCAACATATGCTATCTGAACTCATCATAACATAAATAAACATATTATCTATAATCAAATATGAAAAACAGCCAATTTCAGCCAAAATATTTTCAGTGAAACACTAAAACAAAATAACTGGAATGTACTTAGAACAATGCCACTAGATACCGCTGCAGAACACTTTAATAACATATTCTTACAGACCTTAAATGATCTAACATCAGTATGGAAAAAAAGAGTAAAGTCCAACCCTGCACCATGCTGACAAAAAAAAAAAAAACATGACAAAAGAGGATAAAGCCTGGAAAAATTTGGTATAAAAATAGAACTCAAAATGCCTTCCAGCAATTTAGACATCTTAGAAACCTTGCAAAACTCCATGTCAAACAGGACAGTAAAGATGCTATACCAATCTACAATAGAAACATAAAAATAACCCAAAACTTTTTTGGGTCATCACTAAATAAACTACTCCACCCTGGCAAGTCCACCACTTCTACTCCAAATACAGACAATACGACAGAGTCTATCCCCAAACAGTTTAATTCCTTCTTTATACAATCAATATTATCTCTCTTAGATACTAATACATCTGCCCTCCCACCCCTGTCCAATCAAAACCACCCAAAGCTCTTCAGTTTTAGTTCAGTACCTACTTCACTCATAAGGAAGTTGCTCCTTAAACTAAAACCTACTTCTGTGGCTGTATACCAACTACCATCAGACTACCTAAAAATGGCAGGAGAAGTCATAGCCTTCAATGTGCCCATACTAACTAATAGGCCCATAGCAGAAAAATACGTCCCATCACTGTGGAAAAAATCCTACATCATACCACTGCACAAACACGGCACATCTACAGAGGTTAATAACTACAGACCAATAGCGATTCTCTCCCCCTCTACAAAATATTGCAGAAATGCATCCATATGCAGCTGATGCAATGCCTAACCTCAAACAACCTGCTGTCAGAAACACAACATGGCTCTAGGTACCAGCACAGCACCACTACTGCCCTACTACATTTTACCAGTACAATAAGCCAACATAGAAACAGCGGTCTGATTGTGTCCACCATGTTCTTAGACTGGTCAAAGCCATTTGATATCGTTGTGCACCGTTGACTGCTTGTTCATCTCTCTTCAATAGGACTTTTACAAAACTTCTTGTTATGCTTTCTTAATTAGCTATCTGGAAAGCAACAGGCCGTTCATTGGCAATAGCCCTACTCCTCTATTCAACCAGTTACTACAGGTGTCCCTCAGGGCTCTATCCTGGGTCATCTCCTATTTAATATATTTATTAATGACCTTCACACCTCTACCACCATGCTAGTTTAGTTCAGTATGCAGATG